>NC_022029.1:38709379-38720348 GCF_000317375.1 Microtus ochrogaster
CCTAGTCTGTTTGGATGCTCACCTTCCAAGACCTGGATGGAGAGGGGAGGACCTTGGACTTCCCACAGGGCAGGGAACCCTGACTGCTCTTTGGACTAGAGAGGGAGGGGGAAGGGGATTGGGGAGAGTGGGAGGGAAATGGAAGGAGGGGAGGAGGTGGAAATTTTTAATAATAATAATAATGATGATGATAATAATAAGCAAAACAAAAAATAAAAATAGATTTCCATTTCCCTCTCATTGACACTTGACATCCCTTGTCATCTCGATAAAACTGTTCCAGGAGGAGGGCCATTAATGGCTCAACTGGGTTTGTTTTATGTTACTTAATTATTAGTGGTTCAGAGTATCTCTTCATACTTTCCTTTGACAAATATTTATGTAAAATCCCTGCCTGCTTCCTAATTACATTATTTGTTTTTCTGGTATTGAAAGATATTTTGTTCTTTTGTAGATTACACATTTAAAAGATTTCTTTTTTGAGAATTTTCTAAGAGTTTTGATAAACCCACTCTTTACTACCCATGTCCATACCTCCTGTCCCTCTCCAACACTTTCTCCCATGACTGAACATGATTTTTTTTTTAAAACGTCACTAAATTCAGGGGTATAGGCCCATCTCTGGTAACATGGCCAGGCTGTCAGGAGTCACAACTGAAGAAAACTGACCTTCCCTCCCTCATTAGCCATTCAGTTGCTACTAGCTCCTCAATTATGAATGGACCTTCATGAGCATCTCCCTGATTCATGCAATAATTGTGGCTGCTTAATTTTGTGGAGATTTGATGCATGCTTTCAGAGTAACTGGAAGTTCATGTGTGCAATGGCTATTGTGAATAAAATCATTGTTATCATTGTTTGCAGTAGTCATTTACTTCCTCTGCTTCTTACCATCTTTCAACTCCCTCTCTGCTGATGATCCCTAAGCCTTTGAGAAAAGGGATTTGATACACTTGTTCCTTTTAAGCAGAGCGATCAACAGTCCCTTATTCTCTATATGGTCACAGTTTGTGAGTCTTTGTATGAATATCCATCTACTTCAAAGAGAAGCTGTCTTGAAGTTTGAGATTTCTACTAATCTATGGGTGTAGAGGGAGCAGCCGGCTGCATTCCTGCCACCCGGCTCCCGGCCATCTGGCTAGCTTATGCCCCGCAATAATTACACGGAAACTGTATTCTTTTAAACAATGCCTGGCCCATTATATCTAGCCTCTTTTTTACTAACTCTCACATCTTAATTAACCCATTTTTAATAATCTGTGTAGCACCACAAAGTGATGGCTTACTGAGAAGATTCTAACCACCATCCGTCTTGAGTAGGAGAAGCATGATGTCTGCCTCACTGCCTTCTTCCTCCCAGCATTCTGTTCTGTCTACTCCACCCACCTATGTTCTGACCTATCAGGCCAAGCAGTTTCTTTACTAATTAACCAATGAAAGCAATATATAGAAAGAATACCCATCTACATCATATGGGTATAAAGATAATTATTTGGAGTGCAGTTTGGCACTATGCCTATTTAGGTAAATAATACAATAAGTTCCATCCTACAGCCTGAACTTACAATTCTTTATTAATTAATATTAATAAAGTAAAACCATTTATCAGACATACAGATTATAAAAGTTTATCCAAAATCATACATTTCCTTTCCTTTCATTTATTTTTAGGTAGTTTTTTTTTGTTCAATTCAATCTCATTTATTTTTGCAGTTGTTTGAGCTTCTATTGTAAAATCCAAAGAATTGTTTGTAATGCTTATGGCCTTTGCCCTCTATTTTTCCCTAGAAGTTTTATAGCTTCAGGTCTAGGTTTACATATGTTTATCCAATTTGAGTTGACTTTAAAAAAATAAGGACCCAAGTTCATTCTTCCACATGTGAAAATCAAGTTTCCCTCATGCTTCTCATTGAAGACATTTTTTTTTTCCAAAGATTACTGGTTGGGTATGTTTGGACTTATTTCTGAGCTCCTTATTCTGCTACTCTAGTCTCTTTGTGTGTTTTCATGCTGGTATATTACTGTTTTGATTACTGTCGCTTTGTAATATCGGTTTAATGTGATACCTCAAATCGTGTTTGACTTTTCCGGAATGGTTCTGGTCTATGCATTTTTTTTTTTTTTTTGGTTTTTCGAGACAGGGTTTCTCTGTGGCTTTGGAGCCTGTCCTGGAACTAGCTCTGTAGACCAGGCTGGTCTCGAACTCACAGAGATCCGCCTGCCTCTGCCTCCCAAGTGCTGGGATTAAAGGCGTGCGCCACCACCGCCCGGCCTGGTCTATGCATGTTTTATGTTTTGTACTAGTCTTAGAATGTTTCAAAAATTGTTCTGTCACTAACATGATCTGAATTATTAAGGTTGTTCTTTTTTTATACTTACAAATGAGTCAGTAATGAAACAGCAGCAACAATTTTTAATATAAATCATTTTTGAATGACAGCTATCCTGAGGCATGTAGTTGCTTGAATCTTCAGAAAATATCTTGGAAACACCCCTGAACCTTCTTAATTGGCCCTTATTCTTTCATGTTCACCTCTTCAGTTTGTGTGAAGAAAAATATGCCCCCAGTTTTTTTTTACATTCACAAACCAAAATCCATCTGCATAAAGGGAAGAAAGAGCTTAATTAGAGATCTCCCATTAATGTTTTTAAGTACCATTCTTCCCTTCTTCATTCCTCATACATTCTCATACTCCAAATCTTTCGAGTGTGCCTAGTGAGTTCTTCACATGTTTCAGGCTGCTGTTCTCTCCCTGGCTGTCCCAGCAGTCAGCTTATATGTATCTACTTTTTACACTCTGAGTGGTGGTGGTGAATTTTCCTGCCTCCACTGCCTTGTTTCCATTTTCCTCATTTTTCTGATATTATTCATTGTTAGCCAGTCACTGTCTTTTCAGAAAGTCCCTGGAGAAAAAAGAGGTTATGCCACCTTGAAACAGAATACCAGTCTGAACCACTAAAAACCTCTGGATTTGTGAGCTAAAAAAAAAGAGAATAGATTGTGCTGGATGGATTAATTTTCTTTAAAACTCAGAGTGTTTTAAATAGAAATACAGTAAAAAGAACCTTAGATGACACTCAATGGCATAATTTTTGTAAAGTGAATCCAGCCGCAGTCAATTTACAGATGTGTACCTTGAACTTGTCTTTCACCAATGAGCTTTGTTTTGTCAGCTGTCAATGACGTTGAATTTGTCTCACAAGGTTACTGTGAAGATCAGATAAAACTACAAAAACAAAGAATTTCGAATACAATGCACTTGTGTAAGATGCTTTTAGTAGTCTGGGCAAGGCTGTTGCTCTAAAGAAGGACCTGAATGAAATGCAGTGTCCTCATCTATCTCATGCGATTTTATTTCTGCACACTTGATGTATGTTCTTGTCAAAATACAAAACAACTTTATTTCAAAGTCTAGTCATTCATAAACATTTATCATGAGTGCTAAGAAATAGAGAAAACTCTGTCATCAAGAGTTTATTTGCTACTAAAGAAAAAAACATCGCACAGCTCTTTATTACACTACTGTGTGATGAGAATGGGAGATAGATGATAGGATCCAGATGTTAGATTTTTGATGATTGATGGGTAGATAAAAGATCGAAAAGTGCCGTGAAAACATTCATTTTATCAGAGTAAAATACAGGGGAGGAATCTTCAGTCAACCAATTAGCCAATCACCAAGCAATGTGCAGACATCTGACAGAGAATAAAGCATTGCTAGGGACTTCCATGATTGGAAGTTCACCAAGACACATTCGGAGGATTTCTAGCTGACTGGTATTAAGTAAAGAGATTAGAATGGACAGAAGGGTGAAAACCAGTGGATTAAAAATGACATTCTGAGTACTGTAATTTAAAGTGGTAAGAAAGTAGTGAATTCTTCCACATGGAGGAAGCAGTATAATTAACGCTGAGGTTAACGTACTAAGGGGCTGGCGAGGTTAATCCAAGTTACAGAATGAAGCAAAATCTTCAAAGCAGTAAGGCAAAATCTCAAATTGCAATAATTCATAAAGATTTTAACTGGGGTTGGAGATACACAGGTGCTGATTGAATTGATTTTACAGAGAAAAGTGAGAAAATGTAAGAAATTTCTCTCTTTGAAACTGTAAATGCAAGGAATCAGTGCAGTCAGCATTGAATGCTGAGTCAAGGACAATTTTTAAGATTTCTGTTTGAACTTAGATTATAATTATAAATACATAAACAAGCCATTTTTATTTCTAAGTGGATATATCAAGTCTTAAGAACTGACTTATGGCATTTTCAGGATTATTATTTGCATCATATGGCATCATAACATCCAACTGAATAAATATTCTCTTTCTTTGCATATTCAGGATACCATTATTCTTAAGTTATTAAGAACAATGTGGCAATATTGTCACAGGTATGGAATTTTCTCTAATTCTGAATCATGTTTAGGGCTGTATTTCTAATGTTGAGACTATTAACTGAAAGAAATGGATCAAAACTATGTTTCCCTATAGGTTTTAAAAATTGTATTGACAATGTTGAATCAATTTAAGATTGCCAAAAGCAATCTGCTGCTTTATTACTTTCACTAAAATCTCAGTGGCATTTGGCAGTCTCATGATGTGGTTAGCTAATAGAACATGTGTTTTAATAGTCATTGTTTCTGCTTGCAGTTATTTGATTGTTTTCATATGTTCATTCTAAAATTGCTTAGCTTGAGACAATTTTAATTGTATTTTACTCTTGTTAGTATTGTATAATTTAACTAGAAAATATATTTTATTGTATTTTAGTTAAACGTTTTGACATTTGTCTTCAATAATTGGATTAGCTACACAAAATCAGTAGGATGTTTATAGATTAAATATCACTTAATGTGTGTCTATTAAAAGCTAAAATTGGGCCATATGGTCCTTCTAGTCTTAATTTTTTGAAGAACCACCAAAATAATTTCAATAATGGCTGTATTAATATGCATTCTCACCAGCAAGAATAATGGTTACTCTCTTTCTATATCCTCTATAACACTGTGGTCAGATTTCTTGATGCAAACCATTATGACATGAGTGAGGTGGTATCTCAATGTAGTTTTAATTTGCCTTTCCATGATGACTAGATACGGTGAAAACCTTCTAAAGTACTATTGGTCACTTCTGTTTAGTCTTTCAAGATCTTTGTCCATTTCATTAGTCTATTAATTGGTATTTTTCCCCTTGGTATTTAATTTCTACAGTTATCCTATTTGTTTTGCTGCTGTTGCCATAATCTTGACATAAGTAGAACTATCTGGGAATAAGAGCCACAACTGAGGAAATGTCTCCATCAGATTGTCTGAAGGCCTTGTTCTTGATCAATTGTTTACATGGGTTCCAGGTGCTTATACACAGCATAAGTACTAAGTACTTATACTAAACTGTATAAGAAAGAAGGTTGAACAAGTCATGTGGATAAGACAGTCAATCATTAACATTTCTTGAAGGCCTTTGCATCAGTTCCTAACTTTAATTTCCTGCCTTGAGTTTCTTCCCTGGTTTTCTTCACTGATGGAGTCTGACCTGAGAGGTGGAAGCTGAGGTAAGTCCTCTCCCCTTGAAATTGCTTTTGGTCTTGTTTTATGACACCAATAGACATCCCCAAAAAAGTTCTTTGTAAGGAACTCTGTGTTTCCTTTGTAAATGCTGATGGAAACCCCTGCATGAAGTCTTCTGTGCCATTTCATTCCTGGGCATAATGTAATAAAGCCCTTACCTTACATAAAGATATTTTTTATGTCCATCCTTATATCTATTCTATAAAAGAGCAAAGAAATGAAACCAAGCTAGATGTTCATCAGTGTCCATCACCAGAGGAATAGCTCAGGAAAATAAGGTACATATTCAAAATGAAATATCATTCAACTACTGAGAAAAAATAAAACCATGACATTTATGGTATTAATGGACTTAAGATGAATAATGTTTAGCAACATCATCCAAATTCAGGGGGAAAAATAACTTGTTCATTATATGTGGTTCTTTGTCTAAAAATGTTGTGGTTTGAATGAGATCGTCACCATAGGCTCATATATTTTCATGCTTACTTCCCAGTTCAGTGATCCTCAACCTTCCTAATGCCTTGACCCTTTGATACAGGTTCTCATGTTGTAGTGAATTCTAACCATAAAATTATTTTTGTTGTTACTTCATAACTGTAGTTTTGCTACTGTTATGAGTCATAATGTAAACATCTGATATGTAAGAAAGATATCTGATATGTGACCCTTATGAAAGGCTCCTTCGACATCCAAACGGGTGGCGACCTGTAGGTTGAGAACTGCTGCCCCGGTTTGTAAGCTGTCTGGGAAGAATTAGGAGTTGTAACCCTGTTGGAGGGTGTGTGGCCTTGTTGGATGAGATATGTCACTGGGAGTGGATTGAGAGGTTTCCAAGCCCTCACCAGGTGAAGTGGCCTTCCACCTGCTGCCTGAGGATAGGGATGTAAAGCTCCCAGCTACTTTTCTACTTTTCCTGTCTGAGTGGCGCCATGCTCCCTGTAGTGATGACAATGGTCTAAGATTATTAAACTGCCAGTAAGCCCCAATTGTGAGAATTTCTTTGGTCATGGTGTCTCTTCACAGCAATGGAACACTAAGATACATGTACACAAATTTATATGTATGGTGTTGTATACATGGGTACAGTGTAAAATTTAGAAAGAAGGCCAAGAAAGGATAATTTTATGTGATGCTGAAGGTTGCACTGTATGCACAAAAGCACATGAGATGTGCAAGAGGACATAACACTTTTTGGTTTTTAGTTTGCATCATACCATAGATTTTCCTTTTCCTTTTATAATGGATAGTGGCATGGCACATCAAGTTTAGGCAGGACCATTCTCCTGCACCAGCATTGGGCAAAGCAACCCAGCATGGGGAATAGGTTTCTTAAAGTCATTTTAATTTGCCTTTTTTCTGATGACTGAGATATTAAACACATTTTGATTAGCAATTGTCCATTTGTGCTTCTTCTTGAAGAGCTCTCTGCTCAATTCATTTGCCCATTTGTTGAGTGGCAGATTTTTTTAATCACATTTAATATTTGCAGTTCTTGGTAAAGTCTGAGTGTTAACACCATGTCGGAAGTCTATTTGACAAATATTTTCTTTGCTTTCTGTAGCCTGTTTTGTTCCTTTGATCTATGGATAGTTTCTTCTGCTGTACAGCAACATTTTTATTTGTCTATTTGTTTATCCATTTTAATCATATTTTTTCTTTTCCTACTGTTGAGTTTTAAAAATATGTGTTTATTTTTTCCCCATCTAAGCATTCAAGAGTACAAGCACAAACACAGACATTGTACTTACTACATTTCATCGAAACCAAAAAATTAAAAGTGTATTCTCAAATTAGACTATGATGAAAATGGCTAAATCCTTGAGTTTTACATTTGTCATCAAATAACCTTGTGCAATCCACAGTTCACTCAAAAATTACCGTTGAACAATTGCAACCAAAATGTCAAATTGCACAGTAATATCTGTGAAATGTTATTATTTAACATGGTATCAATTCACTGATAGGATTTAAAAAATAACCAAAAGGGTTCATTTTTTACAGTTGCTATTTGAATTTATACTTGTGGTCTAGCCATGAAATAAGGCAAGAAAAGTAAAGTTGGGTCATTCACCTGCATATATCAATGAGTGGAAAGGGCATTTTATTTGTAGATTCTATGTTTGATGGAAGGAGTTCGTATGAATGTTAAAACAACCATAAGTTAGAATTTAATGATGCTGCGATGTTATAGAAGATAAGTAAACTCGTAGAGGTCAGTTAGTCTTTTTACTATAAGAGCCATTTGCTCTACAAAGGTCCACAAAGCTTTTACCATTTTTCTATAGGATTTCTGTTAAGCATGGTCAAGCATGATCTGTAGACTTTAAAGCTGTTCCTTTTTCTTTGTTTTGTGTCTTAATTGAGTGGATGTTACAACAAACAGTCCTGAGAGTTAGTCGTAAGTCCCCCCTGTGGTTTACAGATGAGTGCCTACACAAGTTGAGGCTTGATGAGATAATCCAAACTTCTTACACATAGTTATTAGAAAATCAGGATTTGAATATTACTTTTCTAGACAAAATTCTGTTTGTAAGTTCTACACATTGTCTTAGTTTATGATGTGGATACTGGGGAGTAAATGTTTTATGACAAGATTCTTTTGAGACTCAAGCGGCCACTTTTGAGGGAGTCAATGGGTATACATTCCTTGACACGGAACATGGTTCTGGGTTTCAACAATATCTATTAGACTCTTACACAGTACCTGTTTACCAGAAATCTAAAGATAGTTGTAGTGGCACAAATTATAAGAACGTGAAACAGTCCTTAGGCAACCTCTTTTATACAGTTGCATCTCCTTTCTGATATTTCTATTCTCAGACATCATTTCCTTTCATTTCTTGCTACCTCCAGACATTGAAGCTTATTACTGCTCAGCCACACCCTCTGGTAGAGTGTATTGTGGATCTCAGCTTGCTTCCTTGAAATATCGTCAGCAGACCTGTAGCATGGCAATTAAGTGGTTTGACAAAAAGTTGGATCCTGACTGTAGGTATGTAAGGTAACACAAATATGTCCACAATACCCAAGTTGTCTGGCATACATATGCATGCGGCAGTTTTTATTATGCTATAACAGTTCACAGCATTAGGTAACTGACAGCCTTGATTCTCTTGAAGATTGCGCCTCAAACATCAAGACAAAAAAATTATAATTAGTATTTTCCATCTTAATCCTAAGAGCCAAACAAAGATAAGTGAATTTCAAAGGAACAGAAGAACCAGCCTTCAGAAAAGAGATGGGAGAGGGCATTCATGTGCATTTATAAGAATGAGTACAGAGTAAACAATTTTCAGATCAGTTCAATTCTTCTAATTAGACCCAGGAAAAGGGGAAAAGAATGCAGAACACACACACACACACACACACACACACACACACACACACACACACACACCCCACATCCCTGAGAAAGTCAAATTTAGTCAATTATTCAGTACTCATATAATCTGTAGCTCTGAAAATGACTAAGAGAGGTTTAAATTGCAGTACTTGAAATCTCATGATGTCTGATTTGAAGAGGAAAACAAAATCAATGAAATGAGGAATTTTCATGATGATTTATATTATAGAATACCAGGAAAAGATAGAACCTCATGTCTGAATAGATCAGGGCATCAGAGAACCAGGGAAAACCTGCCACTTCATAGTTTAGCAAATGAATGAAAAAAAGATAACCTTATTTTGCAGAGCATGTGACTCTTTTCTGGTTATTTGCTTGCCTGTTTTTCCACTTAGAGAGTGTTCTGTCTCTGTCGTTCCATCCTCAGAGGGCACTGATAAGTCATGTAGATTCACACACAGACTAGAGCCATTCAGGCTACCTAACCTGTGGGACCAGCAGTGATGTTTAGGATGTTATCACTGGGATTATATCAAGACTAATCAAGACTAAAGTAGCAAATGTCCTTAATTATCCACATGAGATAAAGGCTGTTATACAATTCTGCTGCTAAACCACACAGGCTTCAAACACCTATTGGGCAGGAAGAGAGGGTAGTAGATATAGACAAGTGAAAGAGAAACTTATTATTTAAGAAAATGTCACATATCCCTGTACAGTTTGTTTGAGACTCCCAAACATTGTAATGCTTCTGTTTTAGGAAATGAGACAGGAGTGGGAGAAATTTTAATTTAAAGAGATTCAGTAAAATAAATTTGGGCAATTTATAGAACTAATACTGAACATTTCTGAACTTCATCACCGAGACATGCAAATAATTTTGCCCTCTGAATGCTGAAATAGCTTTCATACACTCATAACTAATGAACTCTATAATGTTAGTGATATCCTAATATCATACAGTTCTGAAAGTTCAAGTAGGTTGTAAAATGTTCTATGAATTCAATATTGGATCGTGCATGATAAAGATTTTACAATAAATATGTTTATAATACTTTAAAATAACTTTATTTTAGTTTTGTAAATTATTTGTTTAGAAAATTATTTGTATGTTTCAACATGAAAATACTCCATTACTGGAAAAATTGAACAGTTCATTACATCAAATGATTAAAGTAACATGAAAAGAAATCTACCGGTATACTAAGTAACCACACAGAAATGAGAGCCCTTTTCCCTAAGATTGATGGTATCTTTATAAAAAAAATACTTTGAAATGAAGTTGAATGAACTGCTTTGTCCTTCTAATTTATTATAGAGCTGTTGAATATATTTAAATATAAGATAATAGATTTGAATTTCTTAAACATTTTATCATTTTATAAAAATAATAAGTATGAATCCAAAGAATTAAAGAAAATGTATTTTACATGACTGCAAAAGTTTAATATATAAATCTTTGCACTAAAGAATAAAATCATTATGTTTGTATTTTCATATTTAGGATGATATTTAAAAGATAATGGGTTGTTTGTGGTTTTCTCTGATGGCCTACATGTGCTCTTGGTTATCCCCCAGATGTGGAAGGTAAGTCCATATTGCTGAAGACACCATGTGGTTTGGACACAGGCCCTAGAATCCCCTGAGTTGGACCTGGTCTGAACGTCTTGTCCCTGAGGACGAGCTTTCAAGGCACCCGATGATATCATGCTAGCTTCTAAGGGAGGGAAGCAATCGACAACCCAACCCAGATATGACTACTATGCACCATGACCCAACATGGCACAATAACCCTAAGAGTAAAGCAGTGGCAAACACACCTTCGTGGTAACCAACAGCTCTTTACTAGGACTTAAGTTCTCAACAAGAGGGAAATTACTCCTGACAGTATACACAGTCAACCACCCAAACTAGTGAAGTCATGGATCTTGGAGAAACCTGCAACAGTTACTTCAATGAAAAATCCATTACATTATTACATAAAACATAATTACACTATGTAGAATGAGCATGGTGCATTTATGTACATAAGAATACACACACAAACACACACACA
>NC_022029.1:38720448-38735384 GCF_000317375.1 Microtus ochrogaster
CACACACACCAATAATCACAGCAGAAAGAGGCCCAGAATCTGAAAGAGAATGGGGGGGGGGTTCTAAAAGGGTTTGAAGGGAAGAAAGAGAAGGAGAAATGATCTAATTATATTATAATTCCAAATGTAAAAGTAATAAATAGGATAGTG
This sequence comes from Microtus ochrogaster, assembly GCF_000317375.1. Taxonomy (NCBI): domain Eukaryota; kingdom Metazoa; phylum Chordata; class Mammalia; order Rodentia; family Cricetidae; genus Microtus; species Microtus ochrogaster. The sequence continues at coordinate 38,720,599 of NC_022029.1, forward strand.
GATTTAATGACAAAATGAGTTGAAGAAGCGATTCTCTAAATCTGTTTAACCAATCAATGTCTACATGGATAGTAATATTTGTGAATGGCAATATGGACTTCAGAGAGTAGAAGCATGCTTTGTTTTGCAGCTTGGGAGGGAGACAATACATTCTGGGCCAAGATTTAAACATAAAGTGAGTCTGATTATCAGATTAATTAATTTTATTTGTTACACAAATCAGAATCAGTAATTGTTACCGGGTTGTTTCTTCTCTCTATTACTCATTCATGAAGTATACAGAGATAAGTTTTTATTCTAATTAATTTTTCTGACTTAGTGGGACATGTGGCAATTGAACTTGTCATTGAAGCTATAAACGTCAAAGGTATTAATCTCCCCTGCATATCATTATCCTGTATCTGTCCTTCAAAATTTATCTATTTGAATTTAAACACATACCCCTAATTCACACAGTGAATATTTAATAAGCTACTTCTCTTTGCAAGGAACTCTTTCAAGAAGCATCAAGGAGACTCTGGCAAGTGTGCACATCCATGCATTATTTAGTTTGAATTTACTTCTACCATTCCCTCATAAGTCACTAAACAATTTTGCAGGTGTGTATTTGCTCAACATGTATGCTTCCATTGTTTTCTTATTTCACCAATCAACTATCATAATCAATATAACAGATTCACACGTCTCTTACATTAGTTTTGTGTTGTATGTCTTTGCTTTTGTAAACTTGTTTTGGTGTTTTTTTCTAGACTGTTATGGATTAGGATACATACATTTGTTATCCATAAAACAAATTTTCCCTGTGGTAAACAGTTGCCATTACTTCTCAGGAAATCTACAGCCTTTCCCAAGAAGTCCTTGCCTGTTGACTCTGACTGTACTTATTTTATATTTTCTCTCTGTCTGTACAATTTGACTCTCATTGAGGAAATCTGCTCACTTCTTTAAGAGCATTAACAAAAGTTCCCAGGTGACCAATGACAGGAAAGTTTCCATATACAAAAAGTGACTTTTCTTACTATCCTGCCTCAAGAATTGTTCATTTTAAAAAATTAAAAAAAAAATCCTTCATTTTAAAAGTTGTCACCAAGTACAGGAAAATCTTTTGGTGTCTTGTGGCCTTAAAAAAACATTATCCAAAGTTAGAAGTGGGAAATTTCCTTATGAAGTGGGTTATTTCCTTATATTAAGCATGTTTGAAAATTAGATATCAAGTTTCTCATTCTTTGCATCTTCCTCATTCTGTTGTTTTGTCTTTTAATTGTAAGGTAAGTACTGAGGTGCCGGCTACTTCAGTGTGATCTAAGTTGTGAGACTGGGTATAGAACCCCTGAGTATAGACTCTTTCCTTGACATTGTAAGGCTCCTGAACCCCGTTTGTTCTAAACTGTGTCCAAGGGTATCTTTCCATGTTTTTATTTTATAATTTATCTTTATATATGTGTACATGTGTGAGTCTGTGGGTGTATATGCATATGTGTGCAGGTACTGAAGAGTCCAGAAAAGGGTGGCAGATCCTCTGGAGCTGGGGTTGCAGATGGGTGTGAACTGCCTGAATTGGGTACTCAGAAGAGAACTTGTGTTTTCTAGAAAGTGTGGCATGCACTCATGCAGACCACTGAACATATCTCCGGTCCCTTTATCTGTGATTTTTAGTTACATGTTCTTGATTACTTGTCTTCCTCCCATTGGCTGTTTATACTTCTTTATGAAATGTCTGCTTGAGTCTCCTGCCAGCTGGTGACAAGAACACTTGTCCTTTGCTTTGCATGTTCATGTGTTATGCATATTCTTTGTCTGATTATGGATGGAGAGCACATTGTCTAAATCTGTAGTTTTTCTTTTGTGTTTTTAAAAACAGTGCCATGATGAATTCCTGCCAGCATGTGACACTGAACCACTCCATGAGATGGAAATCATGCCAGACACTGCTTGGGCAACCAAGAACCAAGGACCTAGAGTAAAACCAAATACTATTGTTCTTAAAACAAGCAAAGACAACAACAACAACAACAACAACAACAACAACAACAAGACCATAAAAAATGAAATGACTCCTGATAACGTTCTGCTATATTCATAGATCAATGCCTTGCTCAGTCATTGTTAGAGAAGCTTCCTTCTACAGCAGATGAAAACAAAGAGACTCACAGCCAGCCACGCAGTGAAAGAGAGACCCTAAAGTTTTGGGCCTAAACAGGTTGTCTTCATCAAATCCCTCCCCTCAGGATTCAGGAAACACTGCAGAAGAGGAGGTTGAAAGAGTGTAATAGCCAGATGGGATAGAAGGCACCATGGAAGTAAGGCCTTCTAAACGGAGTACAACTAATTCACGTGTGAGCTCAAAGAGACTGAAGCAGCATGCACAGGGTCTGCACAGGTCTGCACCAGATGGGACCCTGAGCTATAAGGAGAAGTGGACATATGTCCCCATCCATAACCCAGACAGATAGCCACTTACAAATGCAAGTTAATTTTCTTCAAGGGACTCTCATTGGGCAAGTAAATTGCTCTTAAGGGTAGGCAGCATTGCAAGTAGTTGATGGTTAACAGAAAACAAACCAAATGGCACCATTGGAGTTTCCTTATTTCATAATGTAACTTTATATAAAAAATTATATACATAAATTTAAGATATATATCCTATGGTCCTTTGAATTTATCTTATGGCTTTCAGACTGATGTTTTTATGGGATTTCTGAATGTGCAATTCAGTAGGTCTCTGTGTCTGTATCAGTTTCATACACCTTTCCTTGGGTTCTTTTCCTTCTGTTTGTATATTTGGTGCTATTCCAATACTGTTTTTTGTGTTGTCTTATTCTATATGTTTTATTTTATTATTACCCCTTAGAAGTCTGTTTTCTAATGAGACAGAAGGCAGTGTAATCTGTATGGGAGTGGAGGTGTGAGGACCTGGGAGTAGAGGGAGCAGAAACTGTAATCAGGATATATTGTGTGAGGGGAAACAACCTATTTTCAATAAAAGGAAAGGACCAAAAATAGTGTCAAAATAGGAATTTTGATTTTGTTTGCAGCCATTTCACACTGATTTTAATGGTTACTATTTTCTTATGTTTTAAATAATAAATGCTTGCCTAGTACAATATTACACACATTTTCTTCTGTGGGTTTTAGAATGTATGGTTTATTAGTATTTTTGTCTTGATCATAATTTAAATCAAATTAGAAGATAACACTTTATAATATGTTATTTGCTGCTTTCAATGTGATAGCTGAGGAATTTTTTCAAGTTTTATTTGTTTTTAGAAATGGAGTTTCTTATTTTTTAGTGGTACAATTGTGATGTTTTATTTTTATGGAAATGATGGAGAAAAGAAAATCTTATTCATTGGCTCTGGACAAACAATAATTTCATTTATTCTGAAGGAAATGGAATTTCCATCCTCTCAATTCTAGTGTTCACATTCAAATACAGCTCTCCAAGCAAGTGGGGTGAAAGTGACATTACTAAGCAGAGAAGAGAAAGCAGAAGCTAAGAAGCAATGAAAGGCTCAGTTTGAGCTCTCATCACTAAGTGATTCATGACATACTTATTCTTTTCCAACCTGCACCAAGCTCTATTAACACATAATGGGACTTTATAAATTCATGATAAGTGTTTCTTCAGAGATGTCTTTATTTTGAATATAGTTTTAGAATTAGCTTAGTTTGATTAAAAACAAAGCCTCTTTTGCAAAGGGAAATGGAAGAGTAGAGGGCCTGGGAAAGAGGGTAAATGGAGAGGAGGAAGGAAAAATTTTGCTCAGGATGTAACATATGAGAGAAGATTTTAGAAAATGAAATAAAAATGCCGGGAATGACTTTCCGGTTAACAAATGACTGGCTATTCCCTGCTTTGTAGAGTGGATCTTACAATGAGAACAGAATGTACATGTTTTATGGTGAACATCAAGAAAGCATATACCATGCTTAAGTAAAGCTGTCAAACAATCTTCTTAGTTTATTTTTTATCTTTACTACTCATTATGTGCACTTGTGTGTCCGTGTGGGTATGTGCATTTGTCTGCAGTGCTGTGAGAGTCCAGAAGAGGGCATCAGATCTCCAGGAGCTGAATTCACAGGCAGTTGTGACCCTAAGTTGGGGGAACTGTGATCCACCCGAAGAGTAGTGGACGCTTTTAACTGTTGTTGTCTCCAGCAACCCATCTTTTAATTTATATTTATCTATTGCGTCATTTAAAACTTAAGTTTTTATTACATGAATTAGTTAATTAAGTGTAAGTGTATGGGTGCATGCATGTCAAACATATCTATGGAGGTCAAAGAACAACTTAAAACTGTTTCTTTCCACCCTGTGTGTCCTTGGGATAAACTCAGGACCTATGGCTTGGTGTCAAGTATTTTAATTAGCTGAAGCATCTTGCTATAACAAAATTTCTTAGAAGTTCTGTGAATAACTTTCTAAACTGGCATTTTTGACACATATGTACCAGCTATTCATGCTTCCTACTTCTCAATGTTCTTCTTCTTTTTTTAAAAATAAAGACTGAAAGTAAGGAATTCAGTCTAATTTATTCTAAGTTGATGCAAAATAAATATTTTATATTTTACTGTATATCATACTGAAATTAAAATTAAATGTGAAGATTTGAAAAGGTGGCAGACATAGTTAAGTTTTAATCTCTCTGGTTTCCCCTCACTTCCAAAAATCACAGTTTTGTTAAAAAATTTGCAAAAGTAAAATGAAAAGTGTTCCAATAAGAAATTCCAAAAATAGCATTAACAGTAAGTCTACTTCAAATATAATCCTCAAAGTATTGCAGAAAAAGGAACAAATCACTAAATGCATTAAGATTATTTGGAAGAGCAATTATTGTGTGAGCAATCACACAAAATGAAATCTGTTAGGTAAAGACAAATAGTGCTACCCAGTAGTGACATCATCAACCACAACAATGGCCAGCATGAAAACAGGTATAAATGTACAATAAGTGGCAGTCACATATCGGTGGGAAGAAAGAGTTCTTTAATTGTACTTATGGTCCACTCAAGTGTTCACTCTTTTCTTAATTAGAGCTTTTATTGCTGTGATTAAACACAATGACCCAAAACCTTGAGGGTGAAAAGGTTTATTTTAGTTTACAGATTGTAGTATAGCATCCGAACAAGCCAGGGAAGAAACTCAAGGCAGGAACCTGGGGCTGGTACAGAGGCTGGGAAGAAGGCTGCCTATGGCCTTTCTCCTCATAGCTCATTGATTCTGCTCTCCTGCAGCACCCAGGATTATCTGCCCAAGACTGGCACTGCCCAAGTGAGATTGGCCCTTCCATGTCAATTGTTAATCAAGAAAATGGCTCACAGGCTTGCTCACAAGCCAATCTTGTGGGTGCATTTTCTTAGTTGAGGGTTTCTCTTTCCAAGTGACTCCTAATCATCAGGTTGTCATAAAACTACACAACACAACACATCTTCAATATTTCAATTGTTTAATTGAATTCAATTTTTAAGTCACAAGTTATCTTTATCATTTCATTCATTTGTATTTTCCTAGATATCAGTTAGCATTTATTGTTATCTTCTTAAAATTCAGAGAAGTTTAGATTCCTTAAATTCCTTGATAAAATTGATAATTGTTCTTTTAAATTTTGTGTTCCAGGGTTCATAGGGGTAATTCATTTTATAATTAATTGATTAATTATTTAATTTCACATCCTCGGTACAGTTTCACTTCCCTCCTCTTATCTCGGTTCTTCCCCTAGCTATCTATTGTCCCGACAGACCAATCCACTCCTCCTTCATTTCTGTTCAGGAAAGGCATTCCTCTCACGAGTGTTAACAAAAGATGACATATTAAGTTGCAGTAAGACTAAGCACCTCCCCATGTATTAAGACTGGGTGTTAGAGAAGATTTTATAGGAATAAGGAGGTAGTATGCTGTTTTGACCATTTATGTTGTTTTATGTTTTGCATTTGGCATATACATGTGAACTTCTTTCTTTGGTTGTGTGTCTGATGTGATAATCTTGCCATTTCATAGATAGGGCCAGTACAGAAGATGTGTGATTTAAGCCAGCTTGCATTCCAAAGGCTTACCTGAAGCACTCAAGCTTACCTGATATCAGAAAAGAAATCAAGAACGTTGGAGAGAGCCAGAAAACTTTGTGCTCTAGGGAATCTTAGAAGTAATCCATCCCTGGCACTGAGCTTTTCTTAGGCTTTGGTGTCTAATACAGATATTGCCATTCTCTCTCTCTCTCTCTCTCTCTCTCTCTCTCTCTCTCTCTCTCTTTCCTTCCCTCACTCTGTAAATATCTCTTCCACAGAATAATATTTCTATTAGAATATCTCTGGAAATTATTTTTATTGCCACATTACAGATAATGCAAACTTAAGGATAACACAAAGCTTAAAACAAAAATTTCAAAATGTTTTCACCTATGAATATATTGGTTTAATATTCTTTTTGTTATTTTGACATGATATTTATAGTATACCATGAGGCAAAAATAAACTAGAATCACACAGTTGAAAAGTGGAGAATCTAGAATTGAGTAAAAACAGAAATATACACAAGATTAAAGAATTTAAAATCCTGGATGTTCTAAGTTTAATACTCACATGAACTACATTTATCAAGCAATAGTTTTCCTCTTTCAGTAAAACTATTTAAAAAAAATAACAAATCACAGTTGTCAGACTATTGCCTGCACAAAACATCCCATGAAAATGACATACCTCATTTTTGAAGAAATAGTGAAACCTAGATATAGAAATGTCTAAAATACAACTGGAAAAATGTTAGCCAGAAATATAGAATGCATTAAAGAACTCTGAATCAAGGTCAGAGGACCAAGAATCCAACTTATTTAAGCTCCACTGACCAAAATTGGGCTAATTTAAACATGAATATAATAATAGAAATTGATTAAAACACTTGAAATGTATTTTTTAATCAATGGGTTCCATAGAGATACTTTAAAATGTTTTAAAAGGTTATTAAACACATGTGACAGATGCTAGAAACCAATTATCTTTGGAAGCTTAATTAAATGATAAGAAAGGATCACAAATTTAGCTGGCCTTCACTGCACATATTCTAGCTCAGGGTAATCATAATAGGATGTGAAGGGTTGTCATTCTGTAATAGTTAAGTTGACTGGAAGGTTCAAAAGGACATGTTCAACAACACTAGAGGATGAAACTCGGAAAACCCAGACTATATAAAACCTGTGGTACAAATGACCCAGTTTCTTTCAAGAGTAAATTGTAAGGGGAAAGGGAAGAAAGAATTGAAGTTGTCATAGTGTCAGAGGTACACTTTCCAAGTTTTCTGGCACTGATATATGCAGTTCCAATGTGTGAGTATGAATTTTCTGGCCGGTTTTGGTTTTGGAGTAAACATTCGATTTTGTCCAAACTATAACACAAAATGGAGTATGTCATTCCTTATGGGTATCCCAATGTAACAAGAAGAGCAAGAAAGAGGACATTTTATGACAGATAACCTTGGGATTTCTGGCTACCAACTTTCAGCTGGACAGCCTCTCCAGAATTAAATGTGTGGCATGGAATCTTTCAAAGCAAAAGATACTAGTTGGGAATGCTAATCACAGAACATAGATTTTAGTTTGTAAAAGTTTGTCTTTTGCAAGAGTATTTTGTTGAAAAGCTGCTTTTATGTGAAAACAGTATATAAAAAGGGCTGGAGAGGTGGCTTGGAGGCTAATCATGCTTTCTACTCTTGCAAAGAATCCATCTTGGTTTCTAGCACCCATCTAGCAGATTCCAACTAACCTGTACCCTCTCTGGCTTCATGGGTACCAGATAAACCTACAGTACACATACATACATGCAGGCAAAACAGACATACACATAAACGAGCATGCCAGCAAATAATAAAGGACATTGATAGAGGTACACACAGAAGCATAGGTATGGTCTGTAATTACAAACTGTAAATTATCTTTTAAAATATACTCATCACAAAGACACAAAAAGATTATATTTATGGAACTTTAGAAACCTTGGCTTTGTCGTAGCCTGAACTTCCAAGATGTAGATGGCAGCCATGGGCTCCCATGACCTTGATGGGCGATGCACAGTTTGGTTCCTGTGGAGTCTAAATTTATCATGTTTATCCCTTTTATTGACCTTGCCTAGCCTATAATGCTTTACTATGTTCCATGTCAGAAAACTGATGTTGAGAGTTAAGTTAGTAGTAGAAGACAGCTATAAACATAAAATAATCAAAATATCTTTGTCTCTGTACTTTAAAAAATGCTACTACTAAACAAATTAAAATTTAAACAGTTAATAAAATACAAAATATTTAGATATAATTTTGATAACATTTTTTATTTGGGGGTAATTTTTGATTTAAAGGGATATTATACAATGTACAAAGTGTTCCCATTTATGTCTCACTCCCTTTCCATAGTGTTAGTATCTAACACTATTATTTATTTGCACAAATGAGGAAACTAAAAATGGTATGTGTTAATTAAATCTTAAACTTTGCTTATTGCCTGTTCTTCTAAACATGGCCTCCCTTTATTTTCTATTTTATACTACCTATTTCTTTTTTTGGTTTTTCGAGACAGGGTTTCTCTGTGGTTTTGGAGCCTGTCCTGGAACTAGCTCTGTAGACTAGGCTGGTCTCAAACTCACAGAGATCCGCCTGCCTCTGCCTCCCGAGTGCTGGGATTAAAGGCATGCGCCACCACCGCCCGGCTATACCACCTATTTCTACAAGAAATGTAAACACTAATTAAAAACATTCCTCACAGGCTTGCCTACAAACAGGTCTTACTCGGGTGTTATCTCAACTGAGGTTCCCACTTGCCAGTGACTAAATAGATTGTGTTATGTTGACATGAAACTGGCCAGCATGGGGGGGGGGGGCAAGGTTCCTAGCTGCAACTACTTTCCTCACAATGGCATTTCATCCTTCTTCACTGCTGAATGTTCCACTCTATTTCCTTTCTTCATTCATCTGTGCGTCAATCAGCATGGATATGCAAATATCTCTATGCTAGTTGATTTACAGTTATCAGTAGTGGTGCCTGGCTTATATGGAAGCTCTTGTTTTAGTTTTTGAAGAACCTCCATGCTGAGGTTGATAGTGACTGCACAGCTTTATAGTTTGTACAAGTTTACAACAGTGTCTAAGCTAACATGAATTGACCTCGAGCTGACAATGTAGCCCCAGCTGGTCTTAAACTCATGTTCTTCTTGTCTCAGCCTCTCAAGTCCTGTAATTACAGTGTGGACCACAATAATGTCCATCATTTGTTTTCTTGATGCTCTCTATTCTGAAGAGAGTGAGATGGATTTTTTTTTAAATGCTTTAAATATCATTTCCCTTTTAAATGAGAACCTGGCAGAGACATTCTCCTGGTGGTATATCTTTTTAAGAGGAAAAAGTATTAGAATAAAGATGCCAGCACTAGAATTGAGTATGTGTGCATCTGATTATGGCCAGTGTGCTGGAGCTATATGCAGGATTAAGGATCGGAAAGCTGATCATGACAGTCATGGCTGTGCAGTGACACTTGCTAGAAGGATTTACTATCTCCATTTTTACTTTTGGTAATTGTCTTTCTTTCTAGAGATCTACGTATAAGAATCATTACCATGGTAGGGGTCTTAATAAAGCCCTTACTAATTAAGAATTAATTAATTAATAATTAATTCTCTTAATAAGAATTCATGATGAAACGTTAGGTCAGGGTGGAATTTCAAATACTTTCAGTTTTCTTTTAGGATCTAAATTGATTTCTATCATGGGGCACATTCACTTACAAATTAGCTCACAAAGTCATTTTCATTTAAGTTTTTTATTAAAAAACACTCATTTTTCATGTACCATTTCTAACAAAACCCCACTTTTAAAATGTATTTTACTGCTGATTTAGCCAACACTTTGTCTCTGTCAGCAATCATGTAAAACTATTTGAAAGAAGAAATTTAATCAATTGATGCTCCAAACAAGACCATTATTTCTTTCTCCTAATTAGTGATTCTCTAAGCAAATTCAGAGTCCATTAGAATGATCTGAAGAATGTCTTTTAAGCTTGACATCTACTCGTACTTAAAATTTTAGAAATCCTGGTTATTTTGAGAGTGAAACTAGTGGTAAATAGTTTCAGAACTCCTAGAAATAATTTAGAAACACTAGCAAATCTAGGACATTATCAAGTGAATTCTCACTTCTGTCTTCCACATCCTTTGTCTTCTCTCTTTCCCCCTCTCTCCTTCTTTCCTACGCACTTACAGCATGGTTTTCCATATTCTCCACAACTCTAGTTGATTGACTAGCGTGGCATACCACAACATCCATACTTTGTCTTAAACTTGCTTTTTTCTTTTTATTTTATATTTTTTTAATTTATTTATTTATTAAAGATTTCTGCCTCCTCCCCGCCACCGCCTCCCATTTCCCTCCCCCTCCCCTGATCAAGTCCCCCTTCCTCATCAGGAAGAGCAATCAGGGTTCCCTGACCTATGGGAAGTCCAAGGACCACCCACCTCCATCCAGCTCTTGTTTTAGTTTTTGAAGTAAGGTGAGCATCCAAACTGCCTATGCTCTCCCAAAGCCAGTATGTGCAGTAGGATCAAAAACCCATTGCCATTGTTCTTGAGTTCTCAGTAGTCCTCATAGTTCGCTATGTTCAGCAAGTCCGGTTTTATCCCACACACGGAGACAATGGGGATGTTCTATCGGGAACCCACTAAGGCCACCTGGCCTGGGTCTGAAAAGGCTTTTTTCTTTTTAAAGGAGCTCAGTTTTTATTAAAGAGAGAAAAGAATACAAATTTCAGATGTAATAGTGATTTTTGAATTTGGAGAGTAGTTTGACAAATTTGCTTTTAACATTTATGATTTCCAATACTTATTTTGCATTGTTTCTTTGGAGCCCTGAATCTTTATGTCCGCTTGGGTCATTTCTAGTTAGGAACAGGATTCTTCTGTGGTAACATCTCACTTGGTATTTTGATCTTGGATCTCAGAAGCTTCATATTCATTTATTAAGTAGGTGTGTGTGTGTGTGTGTGTGTGTGTGTGTGTTCACACAAACTCTGTGACATGCACATATACAATCTCTCACATATGCAAAAACCACACTGCTAGCCTTTGTGGAACCACGGCAGAGAAACTTGCCTTTGTGGTTTACAAAAATCTTCTTATAAAGACACAGGTAGATTCCTGAAAACAGTGAAGCTGAAATGACAACTCACAGGCTCTTTAAAACCTTATATACAAGAACAAGATGGTCACTTCATTCTCTAAAACAGGCAAGGGAATAAGTACTTGCCCAATGCAAACCTTTAGCTTCTCCATACCTCATACACGGCTCTGACTTACCTAGTTCTCTAGCCATTTCTCACAGAATTTTCCTAGCTTCTGTTTCACTACAGTTGCCAAAATCTCCTTGTAGTTCATTTATAAAGTGAGAGAAGAGAGATAATGTCTGTGAGATAAATCATACAGCTCCCTGTCCACAGTATTTGTTCAGGCCTGTTTGACCTTGGGTTAGATTCTTCACTTGTCTGTTTGCTGTCCTTAGATTTCTGAGTTACAGAACATGAAACATCCTTCCTTGGTGGTAGCATGAGGGAAAAGGGCTGGACTTATCTAGAAGTGGGCTTGATAACAATGAATAGTACTTGTATATAGTAATTAAACCTTTGTTAGTGAACTGAAGATATGAAATTCTGGTTAGTACCAAAGATAAGTAGTTTCAAAGCTTTTGGGAATGTTCACATCTGTAGAAACTGGGAAGACTATTTTACAGCATAGGGTATGATTGGATGACTTTTATCCAAATATTTTCATGGGATTTGAATTTCCTCATACCTTGAGGCTATGAAATCTACCTGTGACATTTTAGTCACTATCTAAAGGTAGGAGCAATGTATGCCTTCTTATTTGTAGAAATAGTTTTATCATTATTCTGGATATTGGTTAGCCTGTGGTACATTTTCCCCAGTATTCTGCTCTGAGAACTGCTGAAGCCATGAGGTGCAATTGAGTCACAAATGTGTGCTTAGGACTTCAGATCAGCTCGTGACATAGAAAGCACAATGGTGAAGCAAGTGCAGAGGGAGGGAGAGGGGCACACAAATGACTAATCCCTTCAATGAGAATGAAGCTTTGGGCTTTTGACGCAAGTATGCATAGAGAAGGAGCCAGCACCAGGGAGGCTATGGCAGCCTGCGGACAAACTGTATAGATACAACACAGGAGAAGAAAATATTAGTAAGTAAGACTAATATCTGTAAGAAGACTAATGTGTTCTTCATTTGGTGGGATACTACTCGGACCTAAGGAAAAGGGTGGAATGTGTTAAAACAAAAGAGAAAAAAGTATTTGAAATTATATTAAAATGATGAGGTTTTGGTTTAATTCCAGAAGTAAAGATATTAAAATGGTTCTATGAATTAAACTCATCTATATAGTTCACAAAATAAATTCTAATACCCTCTTCCAACCAGCAGAAATAGTACTGATAATTACAGTTTTTGTAAGTCTAGTAAAAAAAAAACTCCTCTATTTTAAAGTATTGAAAAGACAGATTTAATACACAGAAGGTCTCATGCATGTTATCTTCAAATGTACTGAAATTGACTTGGGTTGTCTTCTGACTTGTTTTTTTTCTTGCTATTTATTTATCTCTGCATTCATTTTCCTTGTGATCATTGTTTAAAAGCGGGAACAGCTTCCAGTACACTGTTTGCATATAGCATGGCAAATTTCAGAACCGAGTCTAATCAAGGCTTATTAATATTGTATAATTGTTTCCACAAAGTTATTTAGGGCATTCAGTTAGCTTTTCCATGTCAATTGTTAGTATTGTCACTATTAATATTCTTTAATTATTTGATTGTGTTTGTGTCTCTTTGATTAACATATTAACAAAATTTGCCTATGTTCTGCTAAAGGAAAACTGCTCTTAGTTTTCTGTGAGCTAAAATAAAAATGAAGTAAGTAACCATGGAAGAATGTATTCTTGGGATTCTGTTTTGTTTACTTGAATGTGCCAATGTCATTTCAGAGTCACAGATTTGTGTCTTTGATCATGATACGTTTATTTTCTGTGAAAATTAATCCAGGCAAGAAAATACATGCATATGCTTTTTACAGTTCTTTGGAAAAGACATCTTTTGTAAGCTAAAATGGAAACTTTTTTTTAGTTACCATTTATACTTTTTAATGTTTGAAAACTCAGAAAATATATAATATTCTGGTAAAAGGTAGCCAATACATAATGTTCCAAAACCTTCCCCTGGGTACATCTCTATTTTTCATTGCAAAGGTAGTATATGTACATTGTAGAAATTATTTTTAAACTATAACATGGGGAGGTAATACTTGGAGATTTCTGTTAGATATTTTATCATTTATTATGAAAGGTGCATATTTTTGACTCAATTTTAAGTATACCTCTTCTTTGGATGAAAAAATATATTTAATCTTTTATCTAGTAAGTGCACAATAGTTAAATATTTTCAATGGATCAGTAATTCATGTTAAAATACATAATCTTGGTTTAGGGAAATGGCTCAGTGGGTACAAATGGTCATTATGAAATACTGATCATGTGACTTTGGATGGTTAGGAACCACATATAAGCCTGACACAGTAGACCAAGCATGTGTAATCCTTCCAGAAATCTATGGGAAAATGTGAGGAACAGAAACATTTCCAGAAACTCAGAGTTCACTAGGCTTACCTAAGGCTGTTGGGAAGAACTGAGGGCAAGTACTCTGAACTCCACATGCCACCAAACAAGCACACCTGAGGTTTCACAGATGAGCGTGCGCACACACACACACACACACACACACACACACACACACACACACACGAACACATACACACACACTTAAACATAGACGCACATGGTGTCTTTTTAATTAGAAATCCCTTTGAGAATGGTTTGTTCTTCCTGTGTATTCTTCCACTCACCCCTAACTATGAATTTTCTGGCTGAATGACTTCATTGGCCATTCTCATCCCAAACTCTCAATTTCCTGTACTAGAACACATTCATTTTCACTATTGTTCTTAATAGTTTTGTAATAGGGGCCTTAAGGCCTTTCTTCTCTATGGGAAGAATCGTTCTTGTTATCATCCAGTATAATAATGAGTGAACCTGTGCTTGGCTCTCCAGACGTTCAAGGATGCTTTCTACTTTTCAGATGAGATAGCCTGTCCTGGCTTTGTGTGTACCCTGCATTTAATTTTGCATATTTGTTTTCTGTTTTGGGTGTGAGAGCTAAGGGTAACCTTAGGGGTCACCTCTTCTTATCTCGCCAGTTCTGGAATCACAGGTTTATGCTACCACACCTGACTTTCAATGAGTTCTTTCATTTGTGTATATTCTAGTGTTTCAGAGCACGGGTTGCATGGGCTTGTGGAGAGCAGAAATCAAACATGGGTATGGGTCTTCAAGCACTTTCTTCCTTTTATTTATTTACATTTTGAGATAGGCTCTCTCAGTGGTCAGGGGTTTACCAAATAGGGTAGGTAGTTGGTCAGTGAGTTTCAGAGCTCTATCTAGGTCTACTTCCTCAGCGTTGAATCAAAAGCACTAGCTAGGCCATACTCAAGTTTTTTTATATGTGGGTTCTCAACAAAGAGCTTAGGGCCCCAACCTTCCTCCTGCATGCATTTTAGCAGCTCAGAAATCTTTCCAACTCATTCTTCAATTCTTACAACAATCTGTATGAAGTTCTTCAAGCTCAAAGTTATGTTTTCTGGCCCAGTGGGAATGCTTTTATTTCTGATTAGGAAGAGACAGAAATCTTTAATAAATAAATAAA
>NC_022029.1:38735695-38738763 GCF_000317375.1 Microtus ochrogaster
ATAAAATTAAAAAAATAAAGAGTTATGCTTCCCAAAATCCCCAAAAGTCTAAAAAAAATCCTAAAAAAAAAAGTTAGAGAAATCAATCAAAACCAAAGAAAGAAAGCCTCTAAGAACATATAAGAATCTAGAGGTTGGGGTTGACTAAGAAAATATAAAACTGAGCTAAGAAAGATTCAATATTACTTCTCTTGTGTTCTCTGTCTTCTGCTCTTTAATATACTTAGTACTCCACTTTCCTTTGTCTACTTGTTTTTCTGTTTTTTCTTCTGTAGATTTTTAATCCTGTCTTAGAGATTATAAAATACTTAACATTAACAGACTGCTTATTATTTCATCACTTCTATGAAAGAATAGAAATTTATCATATTTTCTGCATTAATTTATAATTACCCCATGTACAGTAACAACCACCACATGAAATTCTTCCTATTTATGTATGTCATTGAATAATCATGGGTGTTTTAAGAATTTAAAAGAGAAAAATTGAACAAATGCTTATTATATTTACTTATTCCTGAAATGTCTGAATACTTATTTTCTTAATAATTCAGATAAACCCAAAGAATTTGTATTATTATATTTTTAATAGATGATTTGTTAGCAATTTTAATGACCTAAAATTATCTTTATATTATACATTCAGTAGAAAAAATTTACTAGATATAGGATTTTAGTTGATCTTTCTCTATCATTTGGCATATTATAGTATTATTCCACTTTTTTCTGGTTTGAATAGATTCTAATGTGAAATTTAGAGCATGAATTTTGTCCTCATTTATGACATGTTTTATAGGTCTTATGTTTTTATCCTATGAGCCTTTGAGGTCTTTCTTTCTTTCTTTCCTTCCTTCCTTCCTTCCTTCCTTCCTTTCTTTCTTTCTTTCTTTTTCTTTTTTTCCTTTGAGTTATTATTGCTTTCTCTTCTCCGGGCTGGATAAATTCTTCTTTCCTTCCTCCCTTCCTGTCTCCCACTCTCCCTTCTTCTGTAACTCTCACTAGTCTGAATCACATGATGTTTCTACAGCAGCCTCTGGCTTAAGGGTATGTATCCCTAAGACTATAGACCAGATAATTTCTGTCGTTCCAATTCTGTCGTTTCAATATAAACTTCCTTTTCTGTCATCTCTATTCTGCTATGATCCTCATGCCCCCTCCCCCCCAAAAAAAAACCCCAAAAAAATTACACACAAACATCAACAACAACAAAAACAAAGCAATAAACAACTGCTTGCCAATGCTGTTTTCTTTCTCTACTTACAAAATCTAGGATTTCTTAGCAAGGGCATGACCTCACTCCAAGAGGGTAGCTCTTCATGATTTAATGAAAAGAACTATAATAACACCCTGCACATGTACCCACAGGCAATCTGACCTCTCTTGCTAGTGTGTGTCAAGTTGACAATGAAAACTGACATCACACAGGTAATTTGCTTTAGTCTACTGTTGTGTGGTTATGTTACCTACTTTAAATCTACTCAGAATATTGTTTTCTATGTAAAATGACTATATTTTTCCAACTCTTCAAATGTAGAATATTTGGATTGTTTTGTGAAGTGTTTTTTAATTTTATGTTATGTAACTTTTGGTTGTATTAAAATCAGTAGAATGATCAGTTCATTTTAATTAATTATAACCAAATTTTAATTCTATGTCAACTTCTGTTCCAATATCAAATATTTTTCTCCTTTTTCACCCTATGCAAATCTGCTCCACGTGAAGACCATTCAGGATCCATTGGCCTTTGCCAATGGTTTATGTTACAGTTCAGTTCTTAAATCTTTTGCTATACTTTTTGTTTTCATCTCTTTCTAGCCAGTAGGTATGTTTGGCTTTTATCAGTGATTTCAGATTCAAGGGACCACTTTCTCTGCACTTCAAATATCTCTGCCACCTAGTAGTTTTTGCTTCAGTTTTCTGTCCAGAAAGATGTTTTGCTGTGAGTTTTATTTCCATGTAATATCATTTTGCATGATCAGAGTCAAATACAAGGCTAAAAATAAGAATACAGAGAAAGATCCATGAGAATTCTCTTCATATTCTTTGAATGGTATGCACCTATTTTCCTAGCTCATTCATCCAGAGATATGGGTTTCTCTTGGAATTTTACCTTCGGCTTCAATACTATAGGTCTGTGCTCGAGGATGATATTGGGGAAGTATTAGACTAGGATAAGAGGAGAGAAACTAGAACAGACACTTTTCTAAAAATACCACTGTTCTCATTATATGGCAGAAATGAGAATATCATAGCTACCCTTGGATAAAAGCCATGAATAAAAATGAAGAAATTGTGGAGTAAGGGGTGCACTCATCCATTACTGGTGGGAATGCAAACTTGTGCAACCACTTTGGAAAACAGTGTGGCAGTTTCTCAGGAAATTCGGGATCAACCTACCCCAGGACCCAGTCATACCACTCTTGGGACTCTACCAAAGAGATGCCCTATCATATTACAAAAGCATTTGTTCAACTATGTTCATAGTAGCATTATTTGTAATAGCCAGAACCTGGAAACAACCTAGATGCCCCTCAATGGAAGAATGGATGAAGAAAGTGTGGAATATATACATATTAGAGTATTACTCAGCAGTAAAAAACAATGACATTGAATTTTGCATGCAAATGGATGAAATAGAAAACACTATCCTGAGTGAGGTATCCCAGACCCAAAAAATGAACATGGGATGTACTCACTCATAATTGGTTTCTAGCCATAACTAAAGGATCCTAGAGAAGCTAAATAAGAAGGTGAATCCAAAGAAAAACATAGTTATCCACCTGGATATTGGAAGTAGACAAGATTGCCAGGCAAAAGTTGGGGACTTGGGGGTGGGGTGGGATGGGGGTAAGGGGTATTGGGGAGAGAAAAGTGAGAAGGGGAGGATGGGGAGAGCTTGAGGGAGTGGGATGGTTGGGAGGGGAATTGGGGAGAGAAAAGTGAGAAGGGGAGGATGGGGAGAGCTTGGGAGAATGGGATGGTTGGGATAATGGATGGGTGGATATGGGAGCAGGGAGGTATATTTCTTAATTAAGAGAGCCATCTTAGGGTTGGCAAGAGACCTGACT
>NC_022029.1:38739599-38754218 GCF_000317375.1 Microtus ochrogaster
GGATGTAATTTTTGTTGTGTGGCCCTGAACCTCATTGACAGATGTAAATAATAACTTAATATCAACTGTGCTTTTTTGTCTAGAGAGAATACAGTATATGGAGGAGATATGTGGAGAGAGCAGTGCACTGAGCACTTCTGAGCCAAGAAGGAGGAATAGGTTGATTGTAGAATGTTTGGCCATCAGACTTTTGATTCTTTCATTGCCTTTTAAAAGGAAAAAACAATATGTTGTGTTCACAATGTTTTTGGAACAATGCATTGTTATAAAATATGTAGGAATGTCTTAGAAATAAGTAACCAATATAAAGTTTGAAGGAATTATACTAATTCAAAGTTACCACACAATTATATGTTGAATCAAGGTTTCTATGCACAAAATTATAAACTAGACAATCTAAAGATTACTCTTTGAAGTCAGAGATGATCATATATAGATTGCTCTATAGAGTAAATTAATTAAGAATGGTATTCATGGCTACCCTCTGGATAACTCCCCAAATACATTACAATGCAAGATGTGATTAAAGTGCTGAATTTTATCACTATGCCTAAGAATGTTAGTATTAATTATTAAGTCAAATAGTATACTCTGATTTCCTGCCCTACCAAATATCTTAGCTGTTTTGGTTTTGATGATTTATTGGCTTTAACCATATGACTTTTCCCTACCAATCTTTCCAGTGCATTCCTTATCTTATCTAAAACATGCATCCTGAGATGACTAAGGTATTTATGCCATCATATTTTAAATAGTCCATTTAAAATGCAAAATCAGTCTGAGGAGCAAACTGTACTGTTAGGAAATCTGACGCTATTTCTGTGTGCCTGTTTTTACTAATGGTTGGCCTCACGTCTTCTTATCACTGGGTGAAAAATAATAATGAAATGGCACTAAATGCTGTTAAAAATCAAAATGATCTTTGATGACAGTATCAAAAAGGAGGTTTCCTTGTAGAAAAGGTGTAACATAAGAGTTTGTGGGACCTTCTTCAAATTTGTAATATATGGAAGATGGAAGCAGCTTCTTTTCATGAAAGAAAAGAAGACTCAACTTAGCAGGTCCATTTACATATTTTCTGAATCTTTTGTGTACCTTGTGGGTATGTATATGATGCATCATGTCTTTGGAAGATTTTAAGTTTCTTAGTAAGAGCCCTAACATTTGAGTTTGCACAGTTCATGGTTTATAATGCAGTGTATGACACCTGGTAGGTATTAAGCAATACTTAGGAAGTTTAAGTGTAATTGAAAATAACTGCTTTGTTTATATCCAACAGATATAAGGACATAATCACAACATTTGCATGATTAAATCTCCTCCTAATATTTCCTACTATTCTAATTAAATATATACCAAGATTGAAGACAGTGTATAATTAAAATGGATTTATAAATCTATATGAAGTTGGCATAGATTTTATTGCAGTGGCAATAACAGATCATTATATTATTGTTATGATATGACAAGTTGCCTTGAAATTAATTTCTAGGAATGTAAATGAGCCTTAAAGTGTAAATGGACATCTATAAATCAAATATTATTATTGGTATACTCATATCCTGTCCCAATGGGATGACATTGCTAAGTTTTTCCTCACACTGGAGTTGTGTGAAAAGTGAGATTCAGGTGTCGTATGCTCCTTGTATTAGTACAAAATGTGTTTCTTAATTCCTATCATTTTCACTATGGGTCTGTTTCACGCTAATAGGCAATAGAATAAGATTATTTTCTCAATTACTATTCACTGCCCTTTAAAACCAAGACAGATCATTGATTTTCTCCTATACTCTCAGTCGCAGCTGGTAGAAATAGAAGCGGCACTCTCGACCTCCATTGTGTTATACAACTTGTGAAATTAAATCATGATGACAGAATGGATATGGAAACAAATTATTCACATTGTTCTATAGAAATTGAGTAAATTGAGTAACTATTTGGAGGTGTGGTGAGATATGTCAGAACAGAGGAAAGATATTGGATATTAACATATTGTACTAATCCAAGATGAGTGGGTTAAATGGAAGAGAATCCTTGATAACAACTAGAAAAAAAAAAACCTTTGATGGCAGTAGAATCTAGATTCATTTATCATTTTAGGGTAATTCAGTTAATTATCAACATGCAAGGATTCAAAAGTTATAGAATCTTATGATTTCCTGGTATATATAGTAGTAGTGTTTTCTTTTTTTCTTCCTTTTTATTAGTATTATTATTATTCCATTCAATTATTTACACTTCCTTCCCTCTTACCAATCCGCTCCTGCTCCCCCACACTCCCTCTTCCCTCTCCCACCCCGCTTGAGAGAGCGCAGGGAACCCTGCCCTGTGGGAAGTCCAAGGCCCTCCCCCCTACATCCAGGGCTAGGAAGCTGTACATCCATACAGATTAGGGTCCCAAAAAGCCAGAACATGCCGTAAAAACAAGTCCCAGTGCCTTTAGCAATGGCTTCTCAGTAAGCCCCCATTGTCAGCCACAATCAGAGAGTCCGATTTGATCAAATGCTCATTCAGACCCGTCCAGCTGGATTTGGTGAGCTCCCATTAGAACAGGCACACTGCCTCAGTTGGTGAACCAATTCCTCTCAGTTCTGACTTCTTTGCTTGTCTTCTCCCTCCTTCTGCTCTTTAACTGGACCATGGGAGATCAGTCCGTTCCCCAGACCCAAAAAGGTAAATATGGTATGTACTCACTTATTTGTGGACTCTAGCCATAAACCAAGGTCATTAAGTCTATAGTTCACAAGCCCAGAGAAGCCAAATAACAAGGTGAACCCAAAGAAAAACATTTATAGATCCTCCGGGAAATTGGAAGTAAACAAGATTGCAGGCCAAAAGTTGTGAGCAGGAAGGTGGGGGCAGGGGTGGGGGTGAGGTTAAAGAAAAGGGGAGAGGGAGAGAGGGAAGGGAGAAGGAAAGGACTGGCAACAGCTTGGGAAAGTGGGAGGGTGGAAATGGAGGATGGGTGGATATATAGGAGCAGGGAACAAGATACCTACATTAAGGGATCCATTTTAGGGTTGGCAAGAGACTCGGCTCTAGAGGGGATCCCAGGTGTCCACAGAGATGTCCCCAGCTAGGTCCTTGGACAGAAGAGAAGAGGGTACTTGAACGGTCCTTGCCCCAGTATCACGTGGATGATTATCTCGAATATCACCATAGTAGTAGTGTTTTAATACAGTATTTTAAAAGGTGCTGTTTAATAAAACTCATTCTTAATATGTCACTCCTGAGGTAAAACTACAACAAACTTGTTTGTAGCATAGCTGAATGGTCTTTCTAATGAATTTAAGCTTTACTAAATGTATATGGAGACTATTAATTCTTGATGTTTTTCCTTCAAGTGCCTCCTTTTATTTGACACATTTTTCTCATATAAAAGAAATGACATGCCCTTTGTGTCAATGCCATATTATTTACAAACTGGTCTTATTATTTTTTAATGTTATATGTCTGTATACAATGTGTATGTAAAGAAACTGTGACTAATAGTGAACATTTATCAGAAAAGATTTGTGACAATTTGTGGATGTGGTGATGGTCATGGATCCATGGTATTTGTATGAATTGGAACAATGTCGGTATCTAATGGATTCAGTCTAACTCAGTTAAAGTTGTTGAAACCTAAGGAGGAACTACAAAGATTTGAGGTAGACTAGTCTTCTAATTATTTACTTTAGTTTTTCCATTGTAGAAGATATTGACAGAATGAAAAGCCTTCAGTCATCAGAAAATGTTATATACTAATGATTTATTCATTGGAAGTGTTAAAGCTAAATGAATGTTAAATTACTTTGCTAAATGAGCATAGAAGTTTCGACAAAATCTTTCTTTAAATTGAGTAACTGTTAGATTAGATTTTCTCATTGTTTCCATCTGTGAGTATAAAACCCAAGACAAAGATTGTGTGCCAGAGTTAAAAAATTGAAAAACCAACTGAAAATGACTAATTATAATTTGATATTGATTTTCATGAACTTTAACTACTGTTGTGATTTTCTCTAAATTCTCTAGTATAATTTGAACATATAAGGGCAAATATTATTTGTTTCTTTGCTTTTAGGACTTAATGCAGGGCAGGATTATAATGAATAAAGAGATAATGTTGGTGGATTAAGTGATAAGGACATTGTTTTAGTCACTGTTCTCTTGCTACGAAGAGACAACATGACCAAGGCAACTCTCATGAAACAAAAGCTTTTAATTGGAGCTTACTAAGAGTTTTAGAGGTTTAGTCCAATATTATCAAGGTGGGGTGCATGGTGGCACACAGGCAGTCATTGTGATAGAGAAGTAGATGAGAGTTCTATATCCTCATCTACAGACAGGAGGGGGGAGAGAGAGAAAGAGAGAAAGAGAGAGAGAGAGAGAGAGAGAGAGAGAGAGAGAGAGAGAGAGAGAGAGAGAGAGAGAAGACTGGGACCTGGCATAAACTTTTGAATCCTCAAAGCCTACTTCCAGTGATACACATCCTTCAACAAATCCACATAGTCTAATCTTTCTAATCCTCCCAAACAATTCTACTCCCTGGTTACTAAGCATTCAAATAAGTGAGCCTATGGAGGCTGTTTTCATTCAAAGCAAAACAGACACATTAATGTAGATATCTCATAATTTGATAATTTTCATGCTAATAAAATATAGAATGGCATTTTTTGTTCAAAGACATGTGTTTGGATATTGGCTAATGTAGAATTAGCTGTGAAACTCCATCCAGACTTTGTTAGTTACTCAGAGGTAGCATTCATTAAAACTATGGATTACAGAGTTCTTGAAGTAGTCTTTGGATGGCTTAGGGAATGCATAATTAATATATGTTAATGCCATAATAATGCATTTTATTGTAAAGTATCTATATTCAATTTCATGGTAGAAATTCTTCAAAGCATTTATAGCTAGAATTTTGTCACTTCAGTTTCACATCAAGTAATAGGTGACTCTGAATTCACTAGGGGACTGAAGATGTTTATGTTCTGTCTCTCCTTCATCCGTCATCTATCTCTGTCTATCTATCTATCTATCTATCTATCTATCTATCTATCTATCTATCTATCTATCTATCTATCTATCTATCATCTTCTATCTATCATTGATCTATTTCTATTGATCTACAATCTATGTCATCTAATATTATTGATCTTGGTCTACATATAACTTTGTTTAGCAGATCATTTGAAGAAACATGTGGGAAATCAGTTATTTCATCAGTTCATAAGTGCTTATCATGCCTAAAATTCCTAGATGTATTTGATGTGGTCCTTCTGTTTGGTATGGTTCCTTGTTTCCCCATGATAGATATGATACACGAAATGAGAATATGAGAGAGTCTTGCCAAAACTCAAATTAATTTATTTGTTGTCTGCTGGGAAAACTTCCATCAATTTACACATAGGCTTCCTGACTTAACTCATCACAGGCACATAGTAGCTTTCATTTGGTTTGAGACTTGCTATTTAATTTAGACCCAAATGATTTCACTCTTCCCCTTTAAGTCACATTTTGTTTATGAGGACAAATTCTGAAAACATTCATCATGGGAAAATAGTGTTTTAAATAATTATAAGCCCACACTAGAGCCCGAGCATGCTGGCACCTTGATTTCTAGCTCTTTATACAGGGAGAAATAAGTCTTCTTTATAAATTAATCAAGCCTCAGTATTGTTTTATCATAGTGTAAAATGAAAAACAAATGTTAGTAAACTATGTTGCCAAGCATATATTGGCAGAATAGTTATGAGATGAGTTAAGGTTGATAGACTTAGACGAGGGTTGGGATTGTTCTTTAAACCTACGAGAAGACAACAGGAACAACATACACACATTAATTGTATCTAACCACGGATGTGCTCTCACAAGGGAGGGGTGATGGCACAAAAATACAGGGTAATGCCTATTTCCTCTCAGTGCTGTGAACAGTCCACCTATCATCCTGTCATTTATCTCGGATTCCCATGTCTGTTTTGGGTGATTAAGTCTTTCTTTATTGCTTTTTACAGTATAACTGGAATGTGTTTAAGCATGCTCTTTTGCATAGTATATGATTTGTAATTATACATTTAATTCTGTTATGTTTAATCTATCATGTCTAATATTGTCAGTCTTCTTATTTCTCATTTCTATCATCTTTGGACTGTGATTGACAGTCTTTAAACCTTCTAATTATAAGTTTTAAATCACTTAAGCCTTCTGTCTTAATTTGGCTTTCTATCTCTGTGCTATATGCCTGTTACTTTCTTTAGTGCTCAATTTCAGTTCACCAGTTCTCTCGGTAGCTGTGCTTATTGGATCTAATTGAGGAGTTTGTCTAACTCTCTCATGGCAGTGTTGCGTATGTGTTGGGGATTGTTATTGTTTCTTTTTCATACTGACTTAATGCCTCTTGCTTTGTAATCACTTGGTTTCTACTTTAAATAAATCAAGACTATGGCATCTATAACCCACTTTAACTTCATTTTATTGTACTATCTTACATGGTTTTCACTTTTATATAGATGCCCAGTGATCCTTGTACGTTTTATTTAAAAGAAGAGCTTCCTCCTGTTGATCACTTCTGCCATTTCTGTAAAAATCAATAGGCCATAGGAGTGGAGATCTGTTTCTGGATTCTATTATCATTGCCCTAAATACATTTTCTACTTTTTTCTTCATTAGTGAAGCTGTGAATTTAGGTAACATTGAGTTTTCTACGTGTTTTTAATTCATTTTTAAACGATAATTTTAATTAAAAATAGATTTTTTCCATACAATATATACTAATCAAGTTTATCTTTCCCACTCCTAGATCCTGGTTCCCACTCACTCCATCCCACTTCTTTCTTGTTCTTTCTCATTAGAAGACAATCATGAATCCTAAAAAAAGAAAAGAAACAATGACGTAAGATAAAATAAAAACCAACAAACTTGAATAGGAAAACAAATAAGCAAAAAAACAACCAGGACAAGAAACATGTCTGAAAACGCCTGGGATAAAACCAGACTTGCTGAACATAGCGGACAATGAGGACTACTGAGAACTCAAGAACAATGGCAATGGGTTTCTATCCTACTGCACGTGCTGGCTTTGTGGGAGCCTAGGCAGTTTGGATGCTCAACTTACTAAACCTGGATGGAGGTGGGGGTTCCTTGGACTTCCCACAGGTCAGGGAACCCTGATTGCTCTTTGGTCTGACGAGGGAGGGGGACTTGATTGGGGAAGGGGGAGGGAATTGGGTGGCGGGGAAGAGACAGAAATCCTTAATAAATAAATAATTTTTTTTAAAAAAAGAAACATGTAAACATGCATTGGAAAACATGGATATCCTGTAAGAACACAAAATCAGAAACTATACATAAGCAAAAAGCCTATAGGATAATGCCTAGATGAAGCATTATGAGACCCCAAAAAATTTAGAACAACAAAAATAAATAAATTATACTATTGAGTTCATTTTATTTTGAATGTGGGAATAGGCCTGATGTAATGATATTTCATCTGTATTTTAGTAAATAAAGCTTCCCTGAAGTTCATAGAGAAAAACAGCTGCACTAATTAGCCTTACAGAACAGGCAGTGGTGACACACACCTTTAATCCTAGTAGCCACACTAGTGCCATAGAAACTGGGCAATAGTGGTGCATGCCTTTAATCCCAGCCCCAGAGAGGACTATAATATAGGAAGAGACAGCTCTCAGACAGTCTCATTTTAAGATTCCAGAGGCAGAATCGCCATTTCAAACTGAGGTAGAGGTAAGAGCCAGTGACTGACTGTTTTGCTTTTCTGACATTGAGGTTGAACCACAATTCATGTCTCTTGGTTTTTAATAATTGTACTATGGCCTGCCCTTAATAGTGGTTTATATATTCACTGAGACAAAACTGAACAAGCTATTTTTTCATTTATTTGTGAATGATTATCAAATGGGTTAGGGATGTGGGCTTTTGTCTGCTTCTGTCATAGCCCAGACCTGCACAGGCCTTGTTCATGCTGTCACTGTCTCTGTGAGATCCTATGTGCGTAGTTGGGCTGGAGAGATGGTTCACACATTTAAGGGTAGGCTCACAATCAAAAAATATAAGAACTGCTATGTTTAGAAGGCCTTGTTTCCTAGGTGTTCTCCATCTCCCATGGTCTTGCCGTCTTTCCGCCTCCTCTTCCCTATGGTTCCCTGAGCTGGAGGAGAAGAAACTGATAGAGACATCCCATTTAGGATGGACTATTCTAAGATCTCCTATTCTCTATACTTTATACAGCTATTGGTCTCTGTATTTATTCCCATCTACTGCAAGAGGAAGTTTCTCTGATCATGGCTGAGCAAGACATGGATTTACGAATCTAGTGAATTTTTTATGAATCATTTTGTTACTATATTCCATTAACAGAACATCTCTTTTCTTCCCCCTCTAGGTTCCTGGTCTATACAGTGTCAGGTTCCTGAACATCCAAACACTGTGAAGGATAAGTTCCATCTCACTGAGTGAGCCTTAAATGCAACCAGCAAGTAGTTTGTTACTCTTACAATGTTTGTGCCATTGCACTACTACATCTTTCATGAGGCCACTGTTGAAGATCAAAGGTTTTGCAGTTGGGTTTGTGGTTACTATTCACCCTTTACAGCATGCAGAGTCCCTTCCAGTATCCTTTACACTAGTCAGAATGGGTGACGGCTCTGAGAAGGTGCCAACTCACGTTCTCAATTTTCAATGTGCAGGTGTTATCTTCATGCATAGGGCTTTATCATTGTTTTTTAGAGATAAATCAATAAATAATCTTGGCATTGTTTGGAGGTTTTCATTGCCCCCTTTGTCCAACAATTTGATTAGATGTAACTTACTGCCAGTACTGGAATCTTTATTTGCCAACTAGATATGTCCCGCTGAGACTCCCTCTCCCCAGTGATTTGGAATTTCATTTAGATAACATTCCTATTTGTATTTATTTTAGGAAATTTTCTATTGTATTAATTTTTATACAACTCCTCAAATAACCATTAATTTTTTAGTTGTCCCTCCATTTATTCACTTCCTCCCCATCCTCTTCCCTCTTCCTTCCTGTTTGTTCTTGTTCTAGTACACGCCCTATGAATCCATAACTATATATTCTATTTGGCCTTCCTGGAGTGATCCAGTCCTGCCCCAAGTTCCTTACTCTAAAACTAACTTCTGTGGTTTTATGGATCGTAACCTGTCTGTTAAATGTTTAGCAGTTAACATCTATATATCAATGAATAGATATCATATTTATCATTTTGATTTTGTGTTTTCTCACTCAGAATAATTTTTCTCACTCTATCATTTTTCCTGTGAATTTCATGATTTAATTTTTGTAACAACTGAGTAGTTATATGTAAATGTACCACATTTTCTTTATTCATTCATCCATTGACAGATTTCTAGTCTGTTTCAAGTTTCTGACAATCATGAATAATGCAGCAATGAGCAAATGTCTCTTTAGTAGGCTAGCTAAAGCAATCCTTAATAATAAAATAACTGCACGAAGTATCACCATCCCTGGCATCAAATTGTACTGCAGAGGTACAATACTAAAACAAGTATGGCATAAAAACAGACCCTTTAATCAATGGAGTGAGATTCAAGATCCAGACAAAATTTACACACTTACATACATCTGAGTTTTGATTTAAAAAGCCCAGAAATAACACATAACTATGATATGGGTTAAACAGGTTGGCTGCATATAGAAGAATCCAGAGATTCATGCATATTTACTCTGCAGAAAACTCAACTCCAAATGTATCAAAGGCATCAGTATAAAACAAGATACACTGAACCAATACAACAGAAAGTGGGAAATAGCCCTGAACTCATTAAATTGTATCTACTCATCTACAGTTTAATGTTGAAAGTATATTGTGACTGGTTCTGCAGACAAATGGAACAGATTGCATATGTCGTGTGTAAGACAAATTAGGAGAACAGATTATGTTAATATTGAGGCTAAGAAGCCATCTGCAATCTGACTTCCAAGGTAACTCAGTGGTTTAACTTACACCATTAAGCCAACGTCTAAAGTTTGAGAACCAGGAGTGCCAATAACCAAGGGAAGGAGAGGGCAGATTGGACCCTCAACAGACTGTTTAATAATGCTTATCCACAGCAGAGTGGAAATTCTGGTTTACTCAGTGTACTGACCATAATGCCAACATCTCCTGAAACACCTCCACCTTCCCACACACTGATATCTGGCCATTGTTCTGTGTTTGCTTTCAGTATTTGTCCTTTATCTTAAGCTTTCAATAACTTGATTTGTATTATACCACAGGATAAAATTTCTCTCTCTCTCTCTCTCTCTCTCTCTCTCTCTCTCTCTCTCTCTCTCTCTCTCTCTCTGTCTCTCTCTCTCTCTGCCTCTCTCTCTGCCTCTCTCTCTGTCTGCCTCTCTCTCTGTCTCTCTCTCTGTGTCTCTCTCTCTCTCATTCTCCATGCGTGCTTATTATATGTGGTGCTCTCTTACTAAATTAAGTCTCCATATTTGTCTTTAGTCAAAATTTTGGGAGTAATTGTAATTACTTTTCTAAGTTTGTTTTTTGTTTTTCTTCTTTGTCCTTCTGTTTGTCTTGTATTTCAGTATACCATGTGCTTTATGTTTTGATAATAGTCTTTTCAAGTTTTTTCTGTTCCTGTTTCTGATATTCTTTCTCTTAGTTAATTCCCTATGTTCTGCATTAGCATTATATTTATTTCACTGTTGGAGAATAAAGAATGGATAAATTTAGCTGTTAAAATCATCCAGTGGTTTTTACTTTACATATTTATCTGTTTTTTGAAATTGTTTCAACTCTGGAATTTCCATTTTACTTTGTGTTTCTCGTGGATCTTCCCATTCTTTTGGTGATGTGTTTAAATCCTTCTCACTTAGTTCCCAAAGCTGCCTCTTTAGAAGCCAAACTAAATGGGTTTATTTCACATTGATACTTTGTTAAAGTATTTAGGTTCTTAAAAATAGGAAATTTTGAAATCTATCATGGACATCAAATCGAAGGTTATGTCCACTAATTAAGTTTCCTAGTTTTCTTTAATAAGAGTTTGTTTGCAATAGCAGGTGATTTTGTTGGGTAGGCTATAAGCAATATCCTTTGGTTACATCCATTCCAAGTTGTCATTTTTATCTTTTAACTGAGTTGCTATGAGTTTCTTAAATAAGAGTATTTAAAGGTCACTAAGCTTTTATAGTCTTGGTTCCTCCCTTCCAGGATTTGAGTTTTCCCTGTTCCTGGGTTGTTTCATTTCCTAACTGTCCTAATAGCAAAATAGTGATTGTACAGTTGATCTCAGCTGCTGTTGTGTACACAATTTGAAGTATATTTATTGGCAAAGCATACTCAGTATATAGGAAACTTACTTGTAATGGTTCCTATTACCTCCTTCTGTAAATATATATGAAATACCGGTGTCGTGCTTTCTGTCTGAGATATTTACTCTTTTGAATATGTGCTTTTGACTATTGTCTTCAGCTTACTAGCAATGTAAAGTGAGGTCATCTGCTCACATCTTGCTACACAAAAAGAATAAAAAAAAGAACTCTGACTAAGGTTGTGGCCTGTATGTAGTTGAAAAGTCTTACTTTCTCAAAACTTACTATCTCTTTTTAGGAAACCCCATTTTCTAAAACTTCTATGTAATTTTGAAATGGGACCAACAGCCAAGACCAAATATACGAACATGTGAACTTGTGGGGCATGCCAGAGTCAAACTATAACAACTATGAACCAATATGTGATTTCTGACAACTACTATGAATTTCTACTACATCATTCATTTTGTGAAAAAAAAATAAAGGGCTCCAGGAATCTTCCATGGACTCTGTGGACCTGAGTGGAACAGAATTCGGGTTCAAATTCCATTTATAATCTGAAATCTATATGCATCATTTTTTGAGAGGGAACATTAATAATCAAACAAGAAAACAGCCAAAATATAGGTCAACTTCTCTTTCTTAAGGACTAGTATACAATAATATCTGTCTTTCATGGACTTAAAAAAATAAAACTAGACGTAAACAGGTATAAAATAACATAGATAAATAACAATGAGTCTTATTGAAGAATGACTAGTTCAACATTATCGTGTATTAGGGAAGGATCCGTAATAGCCTGCAATATCATTCAAGTCCTTGAGATATGACACTGGTTAAAGTTATTCATTCATCACTGTAGTTATCCATTTCAGTTTGGAACATAAGAATACTAACAATTGCAAGTCTCTATCATAATAAGCTTGCCAAATTTAAGACCCTACTTAGCCACTATGTTCCAGTTTAAAAACTGGCCTAAATATGGTCCAGAATACTTCATAATGAAGAATATATTCTCTCATCCTTTTCATGCTTTTTTATTTCTTTTGATTGTGTAGATCATGTTTTCTAAACCTCACCACTACTACTGCTGTCTTTCTAAGGCAAACAACCCTTACTGTGGAGAACTGCCCTATGGACTGTAAGTTACTTATCATATGTACTCACTCATAAATGTTTTTTAAATATGAAGCAAAGAAAACCTGCCTACAAATCACAATCCCAGAGCACCTAGACAATAATGAGGACCCTAAGAGAGACATAGATGGATCTAATCTACATGGGAGGTAGTAACAGACAAAATATCCTGAGGGGTGAGGCAGGGAGAAAAACAGAGAAAAATGTATAGCTCAATAAAATCAATTAAAAAATTGAAAAGGAAAGCTGTCACCTGTGCCAATGCATTCAAAACTATTTCCCACTTTCTCTTCTACCAAGTCTAGTGTGTCTGATTGAATGTCGAGGCTTTTGAGCTACTTGAACTTGAACTTTATGTATGGTGATAAATGTAAATATATTTTCCTTCTTCTACATGCAACCATCCAGTTTGACCGGCACCATTGCTGAAGATGCTTTCTTTGTTCTACTGTATATATCTGGCCTCTTAATAAAAAAATCAGGTCACATAAGTGTGTGGATTTATATATGTATCTTCAATTTGATTCCATTGATCACTGTATCTGTTTTTGTGCCAAAACAGGTGTTTTTGTCTTATTTTTTGTTTGTTTATTGGTTTTTTTTATACTATAGCTCTGTAGTACAACTGGAATTGGAAATGATGGGATATCCAGCAGCTCTTTGTTCAGAATGACTTTAGCTATCTGTGAATGTTTTCCCCCATATGAAGAAGAGAATTGTCCTTTCGTAACTTTCAAGTATTTATTGGGATTTTGATGCTGTCTACTCCTCTTGGGTGTGCTTATTTTTCTTCGAGCTCTTTTTTTTAAATTTTTTTTTTATTGAAAAAAATTTCCGCCTCCTCCCAGCTTCCCATTTCCCTCCCCCTTCTTCCTCCCCCCACTCCTTTCTCAGGTGTGCTGTTAAGTTGCTGTTTTGAGATTTCTTCAACTTTGCTATGAGTTTTCCTCTTAGCACCATTGTGTCCCATAAATTTGGGTATTCTGTATATTCATTTTCATTGAATTCTAGAAAGTCTTTAATTACTTCCTTATTTCCCTTTTGATCCATTTTTAATTTAGTATTTAGTTGTTTGGTTTTCATGACTCTTTAAGCTTTCTGATGCTTGAATTGCTGATATCCAGCTTTATTATGAGGTGGCCTGATAGAATCCAAGCAGTTTCTTTCTATTTTCTTTCATCTTTTGAGACTTTGTATCCAAGCTTGTGGTCAGTTTTGGATAACTTCCATAACATGTAGAGTAAAAGGTACATTGTTTTGTGTTTGGTGAAACATTCTGTAAATACGCATTAGGTGCATTTCTTTCACAATGTCTGTTAACTCCAGTATTTTCTTTCTTATTCTTTTTCTCCTTTCTTCTATACCTATTATTCTTATTCTTCTTAGGTTTGGTCTTTTCATATTTTATTAGATTTCCTAGACGTTTTGTGTTAAGGGATTTTAGACTGAACATTTTCTTTGACTGAAGTATTCTTTTTTCTAAAATATTTCAATGCCCGCAATTATCTCTTCCATCTCTTATATAATGTTGGTGAAGCTTGTGTCTGTAGGTTCTGTTGAAATTCCTAATTACTTTTTATTTTCAGAATTCCTCCAGTTTTGGCTTTCTTTATTGCTTTTATTTCCAATTTCAGGTTTTAAGTAGAAACATGGATTACTTTAAGGGTTGTATTAATTTCCTCTTTTAGGAATGAATGACTTAGGAATGACTCCTATCAGATTCATAGGGGCTATTTTAGGGTTTTTTTTTAATACTTCAGCCATGTTGGAATATTCAGGGCATGCTGTGATAGGTTTACTGGCTCTAATGTGACATGTTGCTCTGACCGTTGTTGCCTGTGTTATACTGGCATATCAGCATCTGGCTTTGGGATAACTCTAAGTCTAGGTGCTGATTTATGGACTTGTTTTTGATGGATGGGTATTTAGTTCCTTGATTTCTTATTCATCTTGGCATTTTTGGAGAGTATGATGGTTGTGTGTTGCCTGTTTTCATGGCCTGATCAGTTGTTTTCATGGGAAATGCCTGCTGGTGTTCGAGGCTGGAATACTGGGATGAGTTGGGGGAAGAAACATTGGAGTATTTGTGATCTATTGGGTGTGGGGCCAGGCAGGAAATGGAGACCATAGCAGGTTTTCTGCTACAGAGCTGATGATGAGACTGAGGGATTGGATATCAGGAGCAGTGGCAG
>NC_022029.1:38754478-38756872 GCF_000317375.1 Microtus ochrogaster
GGCAGCTCTATGAACAAAACAGGAAGCTGGGGTCTGGACGAACAGAGAGAAAGGAAAAGATCTGTAAGCAGCCTACCTTGTTTTCTGGCAGGTGTAACCCTGTCTATATTTGAAATAGCACTGACAAATCATTCTATACTCCTGTTCTCCCTTTATGTTATACCCTTTGGGAACTTAGATTGTTGCTACTTCTGGAATATCCTTTGATTGAGAAAGTATCACTTATAGAGAAGGTATAGAATTTTTTTTAAATTTATTTATATATTAAGGATTTCTGCCTCTTCCCCGCCACCGCCTCCCATTTCCCTCCCCCTCCCCCTATCAAGTCCCCCTCCTTCATCAGCTCGAAGAGCAATCAGGGTTCCCTGACCTGTGGGAAGTTCAAGGACCGCCCACCTCCATCCAGATTTAGTAAGGTGAGCATCCAAACTGCCTAGGGTCCCCAAAGCCAGTACGTGCAGTAGAATTAAAAACCCATTGCCATTGTTCTTGAGTTCTCAGTAGACCTCATTGTCCGCTATGTTCAGGCGATGAAAGGAGACAGAGACAGAGACCCACATTGGAGCACAGGACAAAAATCTCAAGGTCCAAATCAGGAGCAGAAGGAGAGGGAGCACAAGCAAGGAACTCAGGACCGCTAGGGGTGCACCCACACACTGAGACAAGGGGGATGTTCTACAGGGAACTCACCAAGCCAACTGGCCTGAGTCTGAAAAAGCATGGGAAAAAAAGGTATAGAAATTTTAATGACTTCTGATGTAATATTAATGAATCTGGGAAGCTAAAAAAACCCAATTATTTTAAAATGAAATATTTATCATTGGCAGCAATAGCACCTATTTTGAGATTCATTCTAATAAAGAAACTAATTGAAGCTATTATTAATCATGCACAAGTGAAAATGTTGCAAATTTCTCAAATGTGTTTGCATTTTACTTTTTAGGTCATTTGAATTACTTTAACTTTTTAGAAACAACCAGTTGTGGTGATTTTCTAAGTCTTCTGCATATTACAGAACTGAATGAGAGTCAGAGAGCCATGGTCTGAATGTTTTGACTAATTCCTAGACACATTGTTCTTTGGAATGTTCTAATGAATCTATATTCAAGTTGAAAATTATTTTAATTTTCTATGACCCATGTAAAGCTTGTGAGTAGAATGTCCATGCAATATGAATACTGAATATATATACATATATATATACATACATACATACATATATATATATATATATATACATACATACATACATACAGATATAAAATTTCCCAGCTAAGAATTGTAGGGAGAATCAAACATCATTGAGTGGTTTCACTTTTTCTTTGGCCTGGGGCTTCTCAGCACTGAAGAATGTCTTAATGGCAGGTTTATTTCAGCCCCCAAACACCCCCCCAAACATCTCTAGTTGGCTTTTAGACCTGCTGATAGTGGGTAAATCTGTGTAAATTTGGTAAACACACCTTGAATTTTAGTGTTATCATCTGTAAAGTGGGCATAATGATTAGCTCAGAGACTATATGAGAACCATATATGAAAACATGAACTTTTAAGTACAAAATACAATGTAAAAGTTATTGTAAACATTTTCTTTGTTAAAATCTAAATATATTCCGACTGATGCTCTATCTAGTATGATACCAAGATTCCCTGAATTATGTCTTTTTACATCTTCTGGTACTAACCTCATCATATCCATATAGATACTCAGAAATGTACCAGACAGATTTTTAGGCTAAATGCAGTCATTAAGATTTATTTTCCCGTTTAAAATTCTACTTTTCTTACTTGAGAAATGCCATGCCAGGACACATGCTGGCAGGTGATTGAGGGATCCATTCTAAAACAACATAGAAGACAAATGAATTCTTGAGGGGAATTAAATTAGAAGGAGTGGATTTATTAGAAGTTATGTATGCTTGGGGAATCTGTCTGTTAGCAATGCTGCTCTTAGCTGGAGAAACAGATTTATCAGAACTTCCTTGTCTTGTCAATGAATTCAAAAGGAAATATTAAAATATGTGTTGCCATTAAAAAGCAAATGCAAACAACTGGAATAGCAGAAATGTGCTGACTGACATCACCTTGATGGGCATAAAAGAACTGGTAGGGTTTAAAAAAAATTGTAAAGCTATTTCTGTCCTGTAATGCTTTTACAGTCAAAAGTATTCATTTAAAAATGAGCAGAAATCACATTCATTTCTTATTTAACTTTACTCAGACAAAGCAAAGAAGGATACCTTAAGTAGACTATAATATGTACACATTCACACACACACACACACACACACACACACACACACCTGAAAAATGAACCCATTACAATTTTAATTATCTTTGGGTTTTGCTGTCTCCTAATTATATCACAACAAATATGAGAACATTAAATTTGTAGCC
>NC_022029.1:38756972-38775330 GCF_000317375.1 Microtus ochrogaster
CACACACACACACACACACACACACACACCTGAAAAATGAACCCATTATAATTTTAATTATTTTTGGGTTTTGCTGTCTCCTAATTATATCACAACAAATATGAGAACATTAAATTTGTAGCCTGGAGCCAGGAGGCTAAATTAGGTTGATGCTTTTGGCTTTGCTCACCACCCACACTGGGGGTTCACTATGAGTGAGCATTCCTCTCAATGTCCTTTGCTAGGTGACCGAAGTAAAAAATGTGTCATTAATCCAAACTACCCCAGTAGACATCCAAACTCAAAAGAGGAGGCAAAGACACAGAATTACATTAGAAGATTGTTTCCATCTTACATTTATTTTAAAATACATGGCTAGAAAAATCAGAACCTAAAGGAACACAGTTATTTCATTTGTACATTTGATCAATCATGATTCTAAAAGATCTGCACAAAATGACCTGGGAATTATACAGCTAATAGAACAAAATCCACTAACATAATAATGTTAAGAATACAAATTATAAATAAATTATTCTTGAAGTCCAAAGACAATTTCAAACTAGTACAGGTTACGATGAACTTCACTGATTAAAAATATCATTTGGAAACATATGACCATGTGATATACTGTTTTTTGAAGAAGAAAACACCAAAGAAGCAGTGGTTTGGATATCAGAGGTAGAGAGAACCCCAGGTATTTTGTATAGTGAGGAATAATAAGCCAGAAAATGACATTGCAAACTTATCTGGGTACAGAAGACTTGCCCAGAAGGCCTGACAATCCATCATACAGAATTATGTGAAAAAAAGATATATGAGAAGTTGTGGCTTATGAGTAGCCAGTCGAAGACAAAATTTCTTTACTTGTATATCTGTACCTTTATATTTATCTTTAAGTTCTATAATTTCTTTGTTTTGATTGCTCACTGTAATAAAGTGGCCTGGTTTAATGAATTACATAAAATATGTCTACCACATGTCACTAAATTTACTTGGTTGATAAAATTATTGTGTTCTAGATGTGATTAGAGCAAGTTGACACCTTTTCATTGCTCTGTGTGAGATCAGAGAGTGATAGAATCTCAAAGAACATTCTCTCCCCATCTCATGCTGTGAATTTGATAATACAGATAATAAACACAAAGATTCATGCATACGCTGATGTGAAAAAGTATTATATACAAATTCCTACCAGATAATAATGGACATATTGAATTATACTTCAATTCCTTTTTCCTGTAACAATTAGTGTGTTAATAGTGCTAGCTAAGTCTGTGTTAGTATTAGTAATATGAGAGAAAAGTACATTAGATTGAAGAATGATTATATCATGACAATCAAAAGTTATTGGATTTTGGTTAAAACAAATAGAAACTCCGTGAACTGAAATAGACAGAAAGATTTCAGAGACAATTCATACGTTGAAATGGTACAGAATCATCAAATCTCCTCTACAAACTGGGTTTGACATTTACTTCCATCTTTATTCTACAAAGCCATGAGTACCATTTAGACATGGTTGCAAACTAATCCTTCATAATCATTGGCTGAATCAAAAAGTGTGACTGAATCCAATATTGAAATTTTCTTCGCCAGAGCATTCTAGGCTTTTTTTTTCCTTATGCAGATGGGAAATGAAGACCCTCCCCCAAATATTCTCATGCATTGACCTGTGGTCTAAGTTAAGGGTAAGAGTTACACTTTTGTTACTTTAGTCCCCTTTTCACCACAATCTTTGTCTCAGGCAATAGACAATAGAAAATTGTCTATTTTCTCCATACATTAAAATTAAAAAGGAGATCAGTTCCAAGGGATGTCTACAATAAAATTTTCATCTCTCAGTGCATTTACAGGAAACATTTTTCTCTTACTGCGTTATGACAATATTTTAATAGGAGCATGCACAGTCTTTTTATACTTTGTCACTTATTTCCCCATTTGCATGGTAACAATGTATGATGATGGTAGCTTAAAAAGAGTTAAGAAGAAAAAGTATTCTGAACTACATGATGGTAAAAGTGAAGGGATGCTGTAAAAGCAAAAGCATTCTTGACAGGAAAAAAGCTCTGTTATGTCCTTCCAGAAAAGTTGTAATGGAGCATATAGGCCCTTGGGATACTCAGCTGCTTCCACCCACTGAATTCATCATATGGTTCTTTTTCCTGTTTCATTTTCTTTTCATTTTTCTTTCCAGGTTCCCCTGTGCATGCTTGCTTGTTCTTCAGAAGGATGGTGAAAACTTCCAGGCCTGCAGAAGAATGCTGATACTATTTGTCTATGTATGTATTTAGTATGATGGACGGGAGAATCTCCAGGAGAAGGGCAAAAGCTGTGGGGAGTGAATAGTTGCTGAGGTAGCAGGGAAGAATCATTCTTTTCTCAGCACTCAGCCACTAGGAGGATCCCCGTGCTCCAGTGGATGGACCCACATTTGAGCACATATGGACCCCACTATCTGAACAAAGCAAGATAAAGTTGGAAGGGGCACATGTTGGAGGGGGTATGGGGGGGAGATTTGTAGAGGAAATTGAAAGCATGTGCGATATTTTACTTACCTACATAGTTACATGTATGAACATTTCAAGGATAAAGGAATTATTGAAAAAAATAAAGATTTTAAGTGTTTAATTGTATGTCTGCATGGGGAGGGTCTGCCCACTTTAGTACAAGTACTCCTGAAGGCCAGAGGTATGTCTTTCAGGAACTGAAGTTAGAAGTAGTTGTGAACTGTCTTACACGGTTGTTGTGGACCAAACCAGAGTCCTCAACAAGAGCAAAGTGTGGTCTTCATTTTTGTACCATTTCTTTAGTTGCTTAATTTAACATTATATTTTATTATTTTATTTTGATACTTGATATTGTCGCAGTTGAGATGGTCTTCCACAAAGAACTTTTACATGTTTTCACAGGTTTCCAAATCCCAATTACTAATTCATATGTTCCATCTAGATTGTGTGTTTTAATTTGCACCCTGGAAAGCTCAGCCAGGGTAAGGAGTTTTCTTCTTTGACATGGGAGCATTCTCAACCAATAGAAGTGGTTTACTTGTTTAGGTCAGTCTTCTACCACTTAGCTGATACTGCCTAGAGATGTGAAGACAGCTAGAAACCATTCTTCTGATGCTCTAAGCAGTGCGATCCAGACTTCTGCTGAAAAGAACAGATGAAGAATAAAGCTCCCAGCATCCTCTCCTCTTGATGCATCTAAGTGCTCATTGATATGGAAGGCTAGAAAATAAACTTTAACATTCTTGTATTGGCCGAAGGAATGGGCATAAGAAGTTTGGCCAAGTGACAAAATTAAAGATGATGCACAATTTTGTTGAGAAGACTGCACTTTGCAATGCTCCAACTGGAGTATTTATAATCAGAGATTTCTCTGTGTTAATTAGTTAGTTAGTTAGCTTAATTAATCTATGTTTTTGGGATAAATCAGACTTCCTGATGTTTGTGACTAATATGGGTGACTTTAGGAAGTTTGTTAAATATATGAAAGTTAAGAAAAATTTAATCTGAATGTTTTATTTCTTATTGCACTTTAGGTATCTCCGGAATCTACAGGGTCAGTGATAGATACCTGCAGATCTTTGTGAAACAGAGGAGGCTGATAAATTTTGATCTGTTTTTTCCTTTCATGCTTGGTTGTCCTGTCTGGATGCAATAATGGAAATGTATGTGTTTTACTTTAAGGCCCTCAGAAGAATTGCAAAACTTGATGCTTTACAATATGATTTTTGAGGTTTTCGTGCTTATCAAGAACATCAGCAGAATAAGGTTAGCATTGTAGTCACCTCTTCAGGATTTTTTCCTTACTGATTTTGTCAATGTACATGAGGAACTGCTCAAATAATAAGAACATCAATGTCTGTGACTATACAATGTGTGAGGAAACATTTTATGTGTTTGCACAACTCAAAATTGGATTCCCAGGCACTTACAGTTAATAAATTTTATAAATATTGTCTTCCTAGCAAGGTAGTAAAATTCATCTCAAGTACTTTTAAAATACTTGGATGATGACCATGAAATGCACATTATACCAAATGACATCCTAAATTATCTTTATCATTTAAATGCTGATTTTCATTATGTCTCTGTACTTTTTGTGTTGTATTAAATCCATGATGTCTTTTTTGTACTACAGCATTGAATTGAATTGAATATTGTTTAATAAAGAGCAAGCCTTTAAAGATAAGTTCTCAGGACATAAATAGTATAATTTAGATGCGATGCTATTTGTTTTAAGATATAATTTTAGGGAGATCAATATATAGCTTGTACTTTTATAATTATGAAGTCTGTTTCCTAAGCTCTACCTTTTATTTATGAGAATTTTTTCATGAACCTTTCCCATATTTTTAAATTATTTCCCCAAGATTTTCATATAGTACATTTTTGTTTTGTTTTGTTTTTTTGATGCAAGGTTTCTCTGTAGCTTTGGCGCCTGTCCTGGAACTCACTCTTTAGACCAGAATGGCATTGAACTCACAGAGATCTCCCTGCCTCTGCCTTCACAGTGCTGAAATGAATGGCATGCACCATCACTGCCCAGGGAATATGATTTAATTATATCCATCTTCTTCCAGTTTCTGTGAGTTCACATGTTCAGGTGTCTCACTTTGTCCAGAAGAGTTTTGTTATAGTCATGTACTGCCTCTCATATTTTTTTCATCTCTCTTCTGCAATAATCCCTGAGCAGGGAAGAAACGTGAATGTTATATAGGCTCCCTTTAGGGCTTATTATTCTTTGTCTCTTATTCTCTGTAACTTGGCTGTTAGTGGGCTAGTGTGTAAATCATAATCTAATACAAACAGAAGATTCTCAGATGAGGAATATGCTACAGTTTCTATTGCAATGAAGAGACACCAAGACCATGGCAACTCTTATAAAGGGAAACATTTAATTGGGGTGGCTCCCTTACAGTTTCAGAGGTTGAGTCTATTATCATCATGATGGGAAGCTTGACAGCATGACAGCATGCTGGTAGATATGGTATTGACTATATCTTGATCAGAAGACAAAAGGAAATAGATTGTGACCCTGGGCAGTATCTTGAGGATAGGAATCCTCAAAATTTGCCCCCACACTGACATACTTCCTTTAAAAAGGCCCAGTAAAGCCATGCCTTCTAACAGTGCCACTTTCTTGTGAGCTAATTGAGGCCAATTAAATTAAAAAAATACCAATAAGGATTTAAGCTGCATTGATTTAAGGGTGTAGCAATAAGTTATTAGTTGATTTAATACAATGTCAATTTATAAACAATAGTAGATTTTTTTGTGACCTATCTAGCTACATGTTCTTAGTCTGATAATCATTTCAGCTATATGTTTCATCTTGTGGAGTAGGACTTAAACATGATTTAAAAACTCTTGGTTACTCACATGATATCTGTGGCAATATTTCATCAGTGGTTATATCTTTCCTGTTCATTCATTATTTGAGCTAACAGGCTCATAGCTAGGTATGACTAATGATTACTTTTCTCTTCTTGTAGCTTACATAGAACCTTCCAGCACAGTGAAAGATAACCAGTAGGTATGAAGTTTCCAGGTGAGTTCAAGCTTTATTTAATTATGTTCTATGACTTAAACATGATGCCTTCAACAATATGGCCTTACTGTCAAATTTTGGTAGTTGAAAACAACAGTCTTAGTCTCTGTCCTATTGCTGTGAGGAAATACCATGACCCAAAGCAACACAGGGATGTAAGGGGTTATTTGGTTTAAACATTATAATGCATTATTGAAGGAAGTTGGGGTAGGAACTTAAAAGGGTAGGAACCTGGAGGAAGTATCTAATGCAGAAACCAGGAGGGTGCTATTTATCAGTTTCCCCCTCATGGCTTTATCATCAAGCTTTCTTTTAATACAACCTATGATAACCAATCCAAGGATAGCACCACCCACAGTGGACTGAACTGAGATTTTTCTCATTAACTATGACTTATAAATATGCTATACAGCCAAATCTTGTGTGCCAACTTGACATAAAACTAGCCAGAACAATTTATGCTTTGTCAGTTTGACACACAAACACATCACTCTTAAGCCCTAGCCTTGCCTTGCCTTGCCTTGCCTTTCCTTTCCTTTCCTTTCCTTTCCTTTCCTTTCCTTTCCATTCCTTTCCTTTCCTTTCCTTTCCTTTCCTTTCCTTTCTTTTTTTTCCTGTTCTCCCCCAAGATCATAAATATCAACATTATAAAAATAACATTCAAAATTTTTAAAGTTCCAAATTTTAAAAATTCCAGTCTTTAGAACTTTAAACACTTAAAAATTCAGTCTCTTTGAAATAGTCTCTTTTAAAATCCAAAGTAGTTCAGCTGTAGGCTCCTGTAAAATAAAAAAATAAATTACTTTCT
Organism: Microtus ochrogaster; assembly: GCF_000317375.1. NCBI lineage: Eukaryota > Metazoa > Chordata > Mammalia > Rodentia > Cricetidae > Microtus > Microtus ochrogaster. The sequence goes on from NC_022029.1 coordinate 38,763,316, forward strand.
TACTCCATGAGAGAAGAACCAGGGCATAGTCATAACTAATCCAAAACAAAACCAAATTCTAACAGTATAAATAACTCAATGTCCAATTATCTAAGATCCATTCAAGGTCCTTTGGGATCATTCACTTTTCTAGCTCTGAGGTCTACAGCACACACAGCTTGGCTCTAGGTCCTGCTCAGTCCACTCTACTGCCGCTGCTGTTCTTCGTGATTATCCCATAGCACTGGTAACTCTCAGACTGCTGGGTCCCTTGATTCCATTGGGCTGCACTTTCACCAATAGCTTCTCTTCAGAAATTCCAGCCCTGCCAAACAGTGCCAAGTCTTAACCACTCACTCTTCTTCATACATTTAGAACCAGAATAACCTGGAGGACTCCTATATTACAAGTTTAGCTGTCAGTACAAAATACAACCATGGCCATGTGTGGAACACAGCGTCTATGTGATGAGTCTCAGGAAACACTTCCCAGAAGATTTTGCCTTAATGATGATGGTCTCTTGTTAATTACCACTAATTTCTCAGCTCCAGGTGACCAACATCAGTATGCCATCAGAACAAAGGTCCAGCTACTCAGAACAATAAAACCTAAATTCAAAATAATAAATGTAACAAATAAAGGCTTAAAACTTCCTGCTGAAACTTCACAAGCCAGGCCTCCATTTCTGCATTGTCTTCAACATTCTAATCTTCCAAGCTCCTACTCAACATCCCACTAACATCTCAACACTCAATGTCTTTTCTAGACCAAAATTCCAAAGTGATCTCACTGTCCTTCCTAAAACCCATGTCAGATATCTCACAACAATAATCCACCATCCTGGCATCAACTTCAGTCTTAGTATTTCTACTGCTGTGATGAAACACCATGACCAAAAACAATTTGGGGAGGTTTATTTTGCTTACACTTCTACAGTGTAGTTCATCATTGAAGGTATACAGGGCATTAAAAAAGTAAATTACTTATGGTCATACTCCTATATTTCAAATTGTACTTAAATATCCAAAATCTTGAGTTAGAAAAATTATCAACAGGAAGAAACATTATTACAAGCCTCAGTTAGAGTGAAAATTCAAAGTTTTGATATATTACTTGAATAACTTCAGAATGAGAATCATTTCTAGAGGTTAATAAATGTATTTATCTTTACATAGATGTAAATGTATATATCTTTGATGTAGGAGGGTCATCTTTCTATGTGTTACTCTCATTGGCTAATAAAGAAACTGCCTTGGCCTTTGATAGGCCAAACTTTTGGTGGGTGGAGTAGACAGAACTGAATTCTGGGAGGAAGAAGGCAGTGAGGCAGATGCCATAGCTCTCTTCTCCGAGATGGATGCAGGTTAGAATCTACCCTGTAAGCCACCACCTTGTAGTGCTACACATATTAATAGAAATGGGTTAATCAAGATATGAGAGTTAGCCAAGAAGAGGCTAGATATAATGGGCCAGGCAGTATTTAAAATAATACAATTTGTGTGTTGTTATTTCGGGTGTTAAGCTAGCCATGCGGGGAGCCGGGCAGGACAAAAAGCAGGCCTGCTCATCTCCTTCTACATATCTTTATACATATGGAACGTGAATAAGCTGTTTTACATTTTATACTCTTAGTAGCTTCCCAGTACTTTCTGTAATGTGCCTGGATTTTATTTGTTTTTACAATATTTTACAAATTGCACAGGAATCTCCCTGTAGACATTATGCTAAGTATGCCGCAGTAGAATTGCTTTTCCTTTCTTCTCTGGAACCCAAATGAATTATTCTAATGTTTGCCAATTATAACTTTATTTGCTCTTCACTTTTTGTACTAATTTTTATTGTTTGAGAATTTCATGCATACATACAATGTGTTTTGATCGAATCTAGTACCCTGTTTCTTCCTTTCCAATTCCTGTCTGGTACTCCTCTCCACTTTTCTCTCCCAATTTCATGCACACTTTGCAAAAGCCTCCAAGTCTGCCCAGTGTTACCAGTATGTACTTAGCTGGAGGACAAGCTACTGAACCATGGATAGCCAACCTATCAATACTGTATTCCTGAAGTAAATTGACTCTTCCTACTCTGGCAACCATCAGTTGTCAATACCTCCTTAACTGTGGATAGGACTTTATGAGTCTCTTTCCCATCCATGCTAGGATTTTGCTGACTTAATATTCTATTTTACGCTAAATATTTTACACTAATTCCTGAGAAGGGTCATTGTAAAGAGCACCTCAAAAAAAGAGAATTTAACCCTTACTAATACATCATGTAAAGTTGTTCATATGCCTGAAAAAAAATGTTTATTTTTTTTAAAAAAAAATGAGAAAAAAAGAAAAGTGAGAAAAGTCAAAAATAGAATAATTGATTAGCTAGTTGGAATTTTACAACTGAGGAAATTGTAGATTAGATTAGATAGTAGGAATAAAGTTTGGCCAACAACTTGTTCAGAAGAAAAGGAAGACATGTAATCAAAAGTTTGGGTGCAAATTTCAAATAGAATTATATAAACATGATAAACTATATTATATCTAATAAATACCATTATTTTATTAGCTTTCTAGTATGCTTGTAATGCAAATATATTATATCCAGTGTTAGAAAAACAGTTTTGTAAATGAATGTGCACAATTTTCTAATGAAAATACTTAGTACTTAAACACCCAATAGTATTCAGTCTAGAAACTCTATTATAGACATACAAAAAGGTTTGCCCCTTAGATAATTCTAGATCTGGTCCATGATCACAGACAGTAAAAACGACGTATCATAGAATATATTCTTTGTTAAAGTCTCTAAAAGCTATGTAATGTTCACAAGGAAAACTTTTGCATCAGAATAGTCAGAATACATTTTTGTGGAAGAAGTTGGCAATTTTATTGTCGGGAAAATTTAACCAGTTTTCATTATTATGACAGTTAAAAATAAAACATTATTACATGCAAATTAATGTGTAGCAGTAGTAATTAGTATTTACTACTTGTATCTATGCAGTTCTAAGCATGTTAGCAAATGTTCAACCTCAGAAGGTGGGTATTACACCTTGCACTTTATTAGTGAAGATACTGAGGCAAAGCTAGATTAAATGACTTGTTCCACACAGTTGAAAAATCAGCTACAACCCTGCTTTTCAGCCTGATCTGTAGAGATTCACTTCAGCTTTGACTCTGCATTGAAGGTAGTTTCATAGGCACCCAGGAGACTGTGAGACTCTGAGCAATACAGAGTGTAAGGCATCATGTATGCCTGGACTGATTCACGTTTTGTCTTTTGTTATCAAATTAGAAGATGTTAATTACAACCTTAAAGGAAAGCTGATCAATATTAATCAACTAAAGTCTCCTTAGTGATGGATTTAATTCATGGCTGCTAAGCCTTAATTTCTGGGGCACATTGTCACTTCTTATGGACATTGTAAAATAGGCAACACACTTTCCTGCACTCTTCCATGCTAAGCACCTGTAAACCTTCTTCCAAATATTTTTCCCTACAGCCTTGGCTGGTTTCTGGGGAAATACAGAGAACTGTATCTAAATTATAGGAGCAGGGAGTTTAATGATGTTTCCCATTTACTGTATGCATATATGTATACATATATGTGTGTACATATACACAATACACCAGATAACTTTTAAAACTGAAACACCTTGCTTCCTAAATGGGTGTCAATAAAGTACAATTTTATCATTTTTATTTAATATTTGCATATACGCAATATTCTTTCTTTCAAATGTCCTTTTTACTTAATATTCTGAGAAATTACATTCTTAAGTGTTTCCTTAGAGAATGCTTATTATAAAGTTCAATTGCACATACCTTTGGGAGTGTTGGAAGAAGGCCGTTTGTCCCAGCTTCCCAGACCCGGAATAATTTTAGTTGTCTCACATTGGCTGTCTCACATTGGGTGCCAATTCCTTGAAAAAAGCTGCTTATTCATCCCGGCCACCCAGAACCAAAACAATCACACAGAAACTGTATTAATTAAATCACTGCTTGTCCCATTAGCTGTAGTATCTTATTGGCTAACTCTTACATCTTAATTTAACCCATTTCCATTAATCTATGTGTCACCATGAGGTTGTTGCCTACCAGCATAGTTTCAGCACATCTGTCTCTGGCCATTGCTCCATGGCTTTTCTCTGAATCTGCCCTGCTTCCTCCAAGCATTCATCTTAGTTTTCCCTGCCTAGCTACATTCTGCCCTGCTATAGGTTCAAAGCAGTCTCTTTATTCATTAATGTGTAATCACAGCATACAGAGGGAAATCCCACATCACTGGAAGAACACAGTCTGTTGTACTGGTTCTCAGCTTATGAGTTTTGACCCCTTTGGAGGTCACATATCAGATATTAACATTATGATTTACAACAGTAGCAAAATTACAGTTATGTTGTGGCAATAAAATAATTTTATGGTTGATGGAGGAAGGTCATTGGTTAAATAATAAAAAAAAACTGCTTGGTCCTAATAGGTTAAAACATAGGTGGGTGCAGTAAACCTAACAGAATGCTGGGACGAAGAGGAAGTGAGCTCATACGCCTTAGCTCTGCTCTCTGGGGCAGATGCGATGAAGCTCTGACCCAGGATGGATGTAGGCTAGAATCTTCCTGGTAACCGCACCTTGGGCTGCTACACACATTATTAGAATTGGGCTAGTCCAGGTGCCAGAGTTAGCCAAGAAAAGGCTAGATATAATGGGCCAAGCAGTGTTTAAAAGAATACAGTTTGTGTGTTGTTATTTCGGGTAAAGCTAGCAGGAAGTCAGGAGCTGGGCTGTGAGAAGAGGCCCGCAGCTCCCACAACATATGGTTGCAGTCACCACATGAGGAACTGTGTTAAAAGATCCCAGCATTAGGAAGGTTGAGAACCACTGCTCTAGAGACTTTTTCTAAGATAGATGAGATATTACTAATGTCAAATACATTGCTAACTTTTCTTAGTGAGTTGGTATGGTAAAACTTTTCCTATTAGACACATAAGGAAAATATGTAACCCTAATTTTTATCACAGTAATATAATATAATGATTAGATCATAATGAAGGGCACATCCAATCAGAAAATAAAGGTAAATTAAAATGAGGGGGTGTTGATTTTGGTTCACAGTGTCAAGAGTTTTAGTCTTTGGTTACTTATTTCTAAAGTAATAATAAAATAGTTCATCATGTTAGCAAAATGCTATGACAGTGGGGACTCACAAAAAAAACAAGAAGGATGGATATAGATAGAGGGATGGGGAGAAAGACAGACAAAAACATACAAAGAGACAGTGATATATACATATGTGTGTGTGTTTGTGTGTGTGTGTATGTGTAGAGATAGAAAGAAAGAGGGGGAGAGAGAGGGGGGAGAGAGAGAGAGAAAGAGAGAGAAAGAGAGAGAGATAGAGAGAGAGAGAAGAGTGTGTGAATCTGGAGATCAAAGGCATTGTCCTGATGACTTACTTCCTTCAACTGGAGGCAATCTCCTAAAGTTTCCCTCACATTGAAAGACCCTCAGGGAGGACCTTTTTTCGGGGAGACCTCCCCAACGCCAAGGAACAGGCCGAGACTGCACGGATGCAAATCGCAAGAGGTTTATTGAGTAGATACAGGTACCTGCGGGCAGCAAGATCTCTCGGAAGACTTGCGCACCTGCCAACTGGAGGGCGGGCTTTTTATAGGAAAGGGCAAAAAGCAAGTTTTACAGAAGCAAAAGCGTGGTTATCGGTCGATCCGGAATGTGGCGGGGTGTCAGCAAAAAGCAAGTTTACAGAAGCAAAAGCGTGGTTATCGGTCGATCCGGAATGTGGCGGGGTGTCAGCAAAAAGCAAGTTTACAGAAGCAAAAAGCATGGTTATCGGAATGAGGCGGGGGGGGGGGCATGACTGTTCCTATCTTATAGATATCCTGTTTTGCAGTTAACCTGCTTTGTTGATGTGCTATCTTATTGACATCCTGCCTTGCAATCTTTCTATCTCAAGCACATGGGATGTTCTTACGAGCGCAGGCTGGCTGCTGATCTGGAGAATTTTTTTTATTTTAAAGCAAACAGGACGTTCCCCTGGAAGCATGCTAGCTGCGGGTTTTGAGGAGGGGGTCTTTAGAGTCTTTCAACATTATATTCAAAAGAATGCCACCAGCAAGAGACTACATGCTAACATGTGAGCTTATGAAGGACATTTAAAAGCTAAACCATGATAACAGTTTTATACCATCAGAATTTACTGAGTTTCTTCCTGGCCAGATTTAACTTTTAAATTATATTCTTATTCTGTAAAGAACTAAATTACAAACAAATCTTGTCAAAAAGTAAGCATTTTTCCTGCAATTTGTCATTTACATCCTATTGAAAAAATTCAATATCCCAGGTGATTTAGTTTTTTTGTATTATTATTAAAGTGTAAGGAAAAATTCACATTTCTAAGCTCTCTGAAGTTCTTGTGTATTAAGACTTATGACAGGCCATTAATATACTAGTTTAAGAATTTTTGAAAAATGTGATTTGTTTTATGCATCAGAGTTCAGACTGTTACAAAGGAGAAGGGCAAAGACAAACCTACCAGCTACTACAGATAACAGAGGTCGGATATGAGCCAGAGTTTGACATGAGGGGCTTTATTTCTTGAACTGCCTGCTTTGATTAAATCAGACACACAGGTAAAATTGAAAAACAATTTACTTTACAGGAAGAAGAGATTTCTAAGGCACAAAATGAATGAAGCTTTAAACTGTAGCAAAAATCACACATGAACAGTTTCTTCATTGACTTGGCGGAAATATGTACCATAACTCTGAGACAATTAAAATAAAATATAACATATTCATTAGTGATAAATTAAACTGTTAATTGATAAATTAAACTGTTAATTAGTATTTGACAAGCAACATCTTAGGATCCAGGACTGAGAAAGGAGCTTCATAGAAGAAAGAACGGTGAGGAAAGAAATCCAAAGCACATTTTATTTTCTGCTATATTATAATAGGAGAAAACTCATAAACTGGTAGGCTTGTGCTCATGTGTCAGCCTTGCTGGGTATCTGTTGCCTCTGTCAAATGGTACATGGCAGCTTTTGTTCTCACTGAGGCTTCTGAGATTGCTCTTGACCTTGACTGCTCCCTGACTCTAGGAGTGCTCTTTGTTTTCTCTGGAAATATAAACTAATTCTAACTCATTGCCATGGAAAATTCTAGAATATGGATTCACTTCCCCTTCATAACTGCAGTCTTTGAAAGTTATCACTTCCCTGGAGCATATGCACTGCTAGCAAGAATGACGGCCCGGATCTGTTGAGCCGGATCCAATACTCCCAGCCCAGGTCTTGCTGTCTCCTCCCAACAGGATAAACAATTTTCATTGCACCAAAGTAGATATTTTATTTTTAATATTGTGTGTATGTGTGTGTGTCCAGAAGAGGGTATCAGATTCTCTACTGGAATTTTAGGTGTCATAAGCTGCCTGATGAGAGTTCTGAGAACTGAGCTTGAGTTATCTGCAAGAGTAGTACATGATCTTAATTGTAGAACCCTTTCCCCAGTTCTTCATTTCCAAGACTTTAAAAGTACCAGTAATAAGGTATTTTCAAGTTCATTTTAAAAACAAGCTAATATTGTAGCTCATGATATATTATGTCACTCACATCTATTAAAGCCAACTAAGTAAATATGTGCTGTTTCCTTAGATGCCTTCCACTTACTTAAGCACATTCCATTGCCAGTCTGGCAAAATGATGACACACAGAATTGTGAGGTAAAATGAAATACAAAAAAACACACCAAAAATAAAAAAAATAAAAAACCATAACACAATGTTTTATTTTTTGTTGATTATAGTGTAAGATATCAAATAAAAGATACATGTGGGAGTCACAGAATTTTGAGATAGTTGACACAGATTATTTTTCTCTATAATATTACTTAAGAGTTTGTAATTATGCTTTTCTTCAAAGTATTGAACCAAACAATTTTTCACAAAGTTTTAAAGAGTTTTGAGGTTTTAAAAAGTTCTATGAATCATTGAATGTAGCAAAAAGAAAGATGTAGGTAAGAAGTAGAAGACAGTTAGTTACAAAAAGTGGAAATTAGTTCTAAGGAAGATAAGATAGAATAGAATTAAAGAGCACAGAGATGTAGGTCAATGATTGTGTACTCACCCTAAAAATCATCAGAACTGCAAATGAGCAAAACAATAACAGCAAACATAAAACAAACGATAAGAGCATGTGCAAAATCAGATTGTTTTCAGTTAGTTTTGTGATCAAGTTTGAAAATCAGAATGATTTAAGGAAGAGCTCATTACACTGAGTTCAACACTAGTGAAAGGCAAAGCAGACCCCAAGCTATTTACAACATGATTAGAAAAAAAGAGAGTTCTTTATTTTTTTAAAGCTATAGTGCAACATATTAATTATTTGTGATTAATAAGAGGAATTGAATTGCTACAATAATTTGGAGACATTGGAAGATAGGTGAGTCTTTTTTAATTAATAAGCTTTTATTTAATTTATTTTCAAAGAAAATAAGTTTTACAGGAAAAATTTTAAAGAATTTCCTAGCTTAGAAAATTTATTCAAAGTGGAGTTTAAATTATTTTTCTCATACCAGTTTTCTTCATATCATTCTGCAATAAGATTACAAAAATATAAGACCAGAAATGAAAAAGGATAGGTGGGTCTTATGAGAAGTAAATTATCTGTAACAAAAGTTTATGTTGACTGTAAACTTGCAAATAGCACTGGTCAGTGTGTCTATATTTATGGATTCTCTTAAAAATTGCAGCTCTTCCCTAAGCATATAATTAAAATCATGTCAATTTATTTTGTCTTATTCTCAGTTGATTTTTTTTCTGATAAATTGTTTGTCTTAGCTAAAGCCTCATAAGTAGAAAAGTCATGGCGGTACCCAGTGTTAAATCATCCAGTGCAAGTGGGAAGTTTGATAACAAGAAGCATTCTGAGAAGAAAACTAAACTGAGATGATTAAACGGCAGGGAAAAGGGTTCTGATGGGGGCAAAATAAATACATTAAGCACACTACCACAACTGATTTTGTGAGTGTGACAAATACAAATATTCTAAAACTTAGGCTTGAACAATCATGCATGTGTTCCCATGACTCTGCATCATTCCTACGAGTTCCTCGGCAGCACATTCTAGCTTTCTTACCTTCTATTTTCCCTAGAGTCTATATCTGTAGACAAGATGAAGCACTGGCTCTGATGTGGTTCCAGTGATGGCTCTAGATAGTGTTCTGACTCTTGCTTCTATCCGATATTTGGCTTTGGTTCTAATTTGAGTTCTCCATCAGGCTATGGCTCTACCTCAACTGTGACTTGTTACTTAAAGGCCTCTCTAGAAATTTTTTTGAAAGTGTTTCTGGCACACTTGAATTGAGTTCATTTGGGCTGCATCAAGTCAATCATGGAGACATTTGGTGTTAACTTGTAGGTTGATTGACTTAAGTGATCCAACATTTTTCATGATAATTGATTAGCCAGCATCCAGGCACCAGCCATGGGAATGGATAGGTAGGAAGACTCTGCTTACAGTTTTAGAGGATTGATCCATTAGTCTACTCTCATAGTTGGAAGCTGGGACTGACATGAGCATTTAAAATCTCAAAGTTTATCCCTGGTAATGTACCTCCTTCAACAAGATCACAACTTCTAAACCTCCATAAACATTCCAATTAACTTGAGACCGAACATTCAAATATATGATCCTTAGGGGGCCACCACATTTCACTCTTTGACCCATGTAGATTTGTAGCCATATCATGATCCAAAATGCTTGTATTCTACTATCAAAAGTATTATCTTCTACAGTCTCAATCCTGTTTAAAAATTTAAAATCTCTTTTGAGACTTCAGGAATTCTCTTAAATATAACCCTCTATAAACTCCAAAAGCAAATTACATAATAAAAACATGCAGTGATACAATCAGTGAAAGCTTTGCATTCTGATCTGAAGGCAACAGGTAGAGAGAGACTGACCCTGGAGTGATTTTTGAAACCTAAACGCCCACCTACCCAAAATGATGCACTTCCTTCATCAAGGCCACACCTGCTCCAAAAAGGTAACACTTTCTAATCCTTACTAAACACTTTCACAAAAATGCAACCAAACATTTAAACAGATGAGCATATGGGGGACATTCTCATTGAAATTACTACTTCTATTTGTTTTGACTCCATTTGCATTATTTAATGCCTTTCAAAAGGTTTCACTGCCAACTATCATCACATTGGAGACGAGAATATAACCTCATGAACTTTGACAGCTATAAATATTCAAACTGTGATATAGAATGTTATAAATGTCTATATGTTGTGCTGGGCTAGGTGGCAGAGATGGACACAGCTGAGGGAATAAAGAAAGGTGGCATTCAGACACACAGAGATGGTGGTATGAGAGGAGCTGTGCTTACTGTGTTAGAAAACACAAACTTTGGAGGCAACCTGGAAACTTAGCATACATCAGAGTTGAGGAGGTACGTTTATGGGTTACAACTTAAGAAGGAGGAGGATTTATCTAGTTTTGGTAGGAGGTCTGTAGGGGAACTGCCTATAGTCATTATGGAGGAGAAAAGTGCACTTTGTAGTTTTAACATACACTGTCAGTATTTATGAGAGGACCACGGAAAGGTGCTACAATGCCCACCCACCCCTACTCATCACTTGCAAGTGGACAGCATTGACACTCATGCATCTGTGAGTGGTACCCTTGCCCTTCTCAAAAATTACACATTCACTCAAAAGCTTTCTCCTCTTCCCACATCTAAACATCTCTGTTTACAGATCATGATTAGGGAAAGAACAGGTGATTTGAAACAGCCCTCACATGACATTGTGAGTTCAGGTTCCTCCATGACTAGTGTGCACATACCTTTCTTTGCTTGCTTGTCAAGCAGATTAGATGCTGACCTTAAATAATACAAGGTTTCTTGTCTCTGTGTTATTTCCAAAATAATCATAAAGAGTATATTTTAATTAAAATCGGTCAAACAATGATTTTGCAATTGTCTTTTAATGGTAGGGTATATTTAGTACTTAAAGCTAGCAATATACTTTTAAAATAATGATTTTTTAACTTCTGAAATCAAATAAGTTTTGTGACTTGATCTGTTGGCAGTGTTATGACCAGCATGGCAGCTTGAATTACTCATTAATTCCTCTTAGAAAAAGGATAAGAATTTAATGTTCTTTGAAAATTTATAGCAAAAATACATTCAAATCAGGCATTGTGTTGGGTGTAAAGAAGAAAAATATGTATATTTATGTTTAGGTAATCAAAAGCAAAACATATGAAAAGAAATGTCAATTAGATGAATTGAAAGCAAAGAAATCAAAGTCTAAATGTGGAACAATAAAGGCAGCTAATTTTAAGGTAATATATGGTATAGTTAGTAATATATGATGCAGTGAAAATTGCTAAGAAAATACATTTAATATGCTGGTTATCACACTAAAATGAGAGTAACAGAAAATGGATAGATTAATTCATTTGAAGATGAGAATAATTTCCCTGTAAGTAAATTGCAGTTTCTTTTAAATTCATATACTAAAATATCTATATTTTGTTCTACATTTTAAGCATTGGCTTTTCACCTTAATTTCTAGGATGTTTAGACACTGGTATTTGGGTCTCCATTGAACCTGTTCCTTATTTATTATTTATTATTCCTCCTCCAAGTCAAGTCATCCAGAGTCTTGTTACCATGCTGCTGATTCCCTCTTCATTAATTTGCCATGTGTCTATTGGGTGGCTATGGGGTATCATGGGTGTTACTAGATGCTAGTCAAAACACAATTAACTACATTTATAGATTCTCCACCCACAGGAAGTTTTTATTATGACAGAAGAAGTAGGCACATGCACTGCTAAAAGGTATTTTTCTTCTTTCACGACTACCACTCTCTCTGAGTTAAACCTCTAGCAGAGCTCTGGGTGTCCTTAGTCCTAATTGCATTTGTTTTAACCACGAGAAAGTCAATTTTGTGGGTGAGGGATTGTTCATTGTTATCAAAATTTTGTATTGAACCCAAGGAAGATCACAACTCAA
>NC_022029.1:38787967-38788408 GCF_000317375.1 Microtus ochrogaster
GTTGTTGCCTTCTAACTTTAATCTGTGGTGATCTGATAAGACAGAGGTGGACACTGATATTTTTTTGTATCTCTGGAGGTTTCCTTTGTTTCCAAGTATGTGGTCAATATTCGAGAAGGTTCCATGAGCTGCAGAGAAGAAGGTATATTCTTTCCAATTTGGGTGGAGTGTTCTATAGATGTCTGTTAAATCCATTTGCTTCATTACCGCCAACAATTCTCTTAATTCTCTATTAGGTTTCTGTCTGATTAACCTGTCCATTGATGAGAGAGGTGTGTTGAAGTCTCCTACTACTAGTGTGTGTGCTTTTAATGTCTGCCTTGAATTTTAGTAATATTTCTTTTACATAAGTGGGTGCTTTTATATTAGGGGCATAGATATTCAGGATTGAGACTTCATCCTGATAAATTGTTCCTGTTATGAGTATAAAGTGTCCATCTC
>NC_022029.1:38789685-38793095 GCF_000317375.1 Microtus ochrogaster
TCTGGGTCTTCTATATGATTCCATTGGTCGACTTCTTCATGTTGTTTAAGGGACTCTATTGCTTTCATAAAGTCAATTTTTTCCTGTTCTTCTGTGTTAGGGTGGTTCAAGTCCTTCTGTTGTAAGATCATTGGGTTCTGGTGTTTTCATGCTGTTTTTCAGATTGTTGGGTGAATTCTTGCCTTAGCGCCTGCCCATTTCCTCCTATTGATGCTATCTAATGGGTCTTTTAAAACAGGTTCAGGTTTCCCTGCTGGCCAGGGGCCCCACTTACAAAATGCCCTTGTTCCATTTCCTGGGTTCCCTCTGCGGGCCAAGATCCCTCTCACCACTCAGAAGGGTCTTCAGGACCAGGACCAGGCTCCCTGTTCTCCAGGGACCTCGCCACCAAAAGGCCTACCACTCTGCAGGCCAGCCACCAAAACAGAGAAACTCCAGCTGCCCTCTGCCCCGTCCTCCCGACCCAGTGCCCAAACAGGCTAAACTGGGTGATCCCGCTGCTAAGCGGTAGGGAGTGGGATTGAAAGAGGCTCCTGGTCGCAAGCTGAGATGGATCAGGGAGAGAGAGGTCACAGCAGAGGAGGAGCAGCCCCAGCAGAGGGGACCAGCCCTTGCAGACTAATGGGGGTGGGGTGGAGGGGGTGAAGGGGGTCGGGGAATGCCCCTGCTCCATTTTCTGTGTCCCACCGGGGGCCAAGAACCCTCTCCCCACTCAGGAGCGTCTTCAGGGACAGGACCAGGCTCCCCGTTTGCCCATGGACCTCGCCAATAAAAGGCCTACAACTCTGCAGGCCAGGCCTCAAAAAACCTACTTGATTTAATTGTAGTGGGGCGATCTGCTCTCAGTGTGGGCTTCACTGTTTCATGCTTGGACTATTCCGCATCTGCCACGTCTGTGTGCCAGTCTCTGCCACCTGGGCCTGTGTACCGCTTGGGCCTGCATGCTGGTCTCTCCCTACAGGTTATATTTTAAAACAAACTTTCAATTAAAGATGAAGGTGATTCTTCACTTAGCTTTTCAGGTAAGACTGTGTTTGTTTATTTGCGTTGTTATTGCTGTTTACTTTGTTTTGCTTTGCTTCACTTCCTGTACATTGAAAGATAATATCTATCAGTGACATTGGCTTTTCTTTCCAAATCAAATCCACATCTCTGTCTCTAATGTCTGTATTAGCAAAAATTTTCAGATATTTTCATTTGTCCACTAGGAGATAAAAGTCACTTCAGAATTTTTGGCTGAGAGCACTCACTGGGTTTTTTTTTAAAATATATTCCCATTATGCCCCAATCCCAAATCTCTACTTGCTTTTCATACTTCAAATTCCTTTGCTTCTTTTCTAAATGGACACAGCATATTTATAGTTACAAAGTAATCTTCTTTGAGTAGATACTTGTCTAACAACAACAATAGGTAAAATGTTTCTGATAAAGTATCTGTTTTCTATGGATGTTATCCATAACTTCAGTTTAATCTACTAGGATGCTAAAGATTCATTATCCTTTATTTTTTTTTTTTGCATTGGACTAATAACATGGATAAAATGGTCTGGTACATTGACTGAATATCCCACAGCTCTCATAGTAAATGGATATCTATCTGCAGACCTATTTCTTGGTGCTCCATCTAAGTGTAAGAGTAATATAAACACTTATTCTACTTATAAAGATCATAATTGTTGTTTTTTGCTACTCTGGAATTCATTTTTATTGCCTTTAAATCATCTTATCAATGAGCAACTTATTGGCATCAGTTTCTCATAATCAAGAGTCCAGATCTGTCTTGGTGTTTTATTGTAGCGTTATGGATGATCTTGGCATTAAGTTTCCCTGGTAGGGAGAAATTTCTGTTTTAAATTGGAAAAAGTGTATTTATAATATATTTTGATCATGTTTTTTGCCTTCTCCAAATCCTGCCCAAATCCTCCTCACCTTTCTACCCATCTAGGGTTTTTGTTTGTTTGTTTGTTTGTTTGTTTCTCACTCTTTCAAATAGACCCAAAGCAAACAAAAAATGCCCAAGAAATAAAAACAGACAAAACAATAGTGAAAATGAAAACTAGAAGCACAAAATTCCCATGAGTAAGGAAATAGTGTCTTCAGAAATAGGGCCTTATTAACAAGTGCTGGAGAGTAACCAGTAGCCTTGGCAACAGTGCATGATGTTTGAGGGTTTCTATGGGCCCCTTAGAGCAACAGCTCAACAAGATAAAACTCATTCTTGTCACTAGAGGCTTTACTTGGTGGCATGAGATATCGGTTGAAGCATTGCCTCACCCGTGATTTATGACTCCTTTCATATTGTGCATATATATATATATATATATATATATATATATATATATTTCAGGATGCTCCTACACTAGTAGGTTTCCATTTGATTTTTTAATTGGCCAGTTTTGTTAGTGGTTGCTCCCATACTTCTTTTATTCTGTTCTCCCACACACCCCATTTAAACTTCTTATTCTAGTTTTCTCTGTGTCTCTCTCTATAATACTGTATTCTATTAACCATTTCTGTGGAAGTTTTACCTCCTTCCTAGTGTGTTACTAGGTACCTAACTTCTTTGATGATTCATATTATACAAAAATTTTGTATTTAAATATTTGAAACTATTTAAAACCTTATTATGGTATTCATCTTTTGGATCTTAACTACCCCTTGTTTTAGTTGGGGTTTCTATTGCTTTCAAGAAACACCATAACCACAGCAACTCTCATAATGGAAAACATTTAATTGGGATGGCTTACAGTTTCAGAGGTTTAGGCCGTTATCATCATAGTGCAACACATGACAATGTGCAGGCAGACAAGTTGCTGGAGAATGAACTGAAAGTTCTACATCTTTATCCACAAGTAACAAGGAGAGATTTACTCTGGATGTTGTTTGAGCATATATAAAACTTTAAAGCCCACTTCTACAGTGGAACACACTTCCTCCAACAAGGTCAAACCTGTTCCAAGGCAACAACTCCTAATAGTGATATTCTTTATGGGAAAATCATTCAATCACATGAGACCATGGAGGCCATAACCTATTCAAACCACCACATCTCTCTCAAGATCATTTTTCTACCCTCACTCATTTATCAGTGTATCAGTGAATTTTATGATTTCACTTTTCTTAACAATTGAATGATATTCCATTGGGTAAATACACCACATTTTCATTTTCCTTTTATTATTTGATGGATATCTTGGCTGTTTCCAATTACTGTCTACTAATAGTAGGGCAGCAGTGGACATGGATGAACAAGTGTCTCTGTAGTAGAATATAAAGTCCTTTTGGTATATTCACCAGAGTGGTGAGGCTGGATCTTGGGCTGGATCTCTTCCCAGCTTCTATAGGAATAACCACACTGATTTTCTTAGAGACTGTATCAGTTTGCAGTCCCATCTGCAGTGGATGAATGT
>NC_022029.1:38793195-38794280 GCF_000317375.1 Microtus ochrogaster
GTGTTTTAAAGTTTTTAGTATACAAGTCTTTCAGTCTTTTGTTTGCAGTTATCAAAAGATATGTTTTGAGGGTACTGAAATGGGTACTATTTCTTAGATTTCTTTCCTAGTCGGTTTGCATATAGGAAATACTGACTTTTGAATGTTAACTTTGCACCCTGCTACTTTGCTGAAAGCTTTTACAAGCTGTCAAAGTTTTTTGGTGGAGAAATTTTGTCTGATCAGAGGCAAATAGACTTGGGTCTGTAAATTCTTGAAACAGAAGATTTCTGTTTTTCACTGATACCATTAATATCTTTTTCATCCATTTGTGTTTTTTCTTTTGAGATCTCTCTGTTAAATTCCGTATCTCATTTGTATTTGTTAAATTTTGTGTCTCAAAATGAGTTATTTGCTTTCTTGGTGTTCAGGTGTCTTTGTACTTAATATATTTTAGATATTAACCCTCTATCAGACATGTAATTGGCAAAGATCATTTCTTGTTATGTATGTGGAATGGTTACATTTTTGCTATACAAAATCTTTCAGCTTCAGGAGCTCCCATTTATTCATTTTTTGTTCATGGTGTCTATACTTATCAGTTTCCTATTTGACCTCAACACTATTTTCCACTTTTTTTGTACAATGTTCAGAGTATTTGGCATGATAGTAAGCTCCTCGATTCATCTGAAGTTGAGTTTTCTTTAGAGTGATAAGTATGGCTCTATTTGTATTCTTTTACTTGTAGCTATGTAGTTTGTCCAGTCCCATTTGATAGAGATGCTGTTTTTCTCCAGTGTGTACTTTTTGGTAAAATGTCTGGATTCCATAGGTGTATGGAATCATGTATGGGACATCTATTTGATTCACTTAATCAGGTTATCTATTCGTGTGGCAATACCATGCTCTTTTGATTTCCATAGTCCTGTTGTATAACCTGGCAGCCACGATGATCACATCTCATCTTGGCATTAAGTTTCCCTGGGAGGGAGAAATTTCTGTTTTAAATTGGAAGAAGTGTATTTATAATATATTTTGATCATGTTTTTTGCCTTCTCCAAATCCTGCCCAAATCCTCCTCACCTTTCTACCCATCTAGGGTTTTT
>NC_022029.1:38795854-38797982 GCF_000317375.1 Microtus ochrogaster
TGTCAAAACATACCATACTGCTCAGGAATATCGCTTTGTTTTAACCTGGCATTAAGCTATGTTTGTACATACATTTCATCCAATTGTCTTTTTCCTGGGTTGATATAATGAATACTTTCTATGTTTTTGTCATCTGTGGGTATGTGCTGACAGAGTTTGCAATGGCTCACAGGTATGAATCAAGATCTTTCCAGGATTATTTGTACTTCTTTTATACCCAAGACAATTGTTAAACACACATTCTCTGAATCAAAACTGAATGTAACCAAGTTTTTAGTTGCTACCCTAATGTTAAAAACATGAAATCACTGGTACAAGGGCTCTCCTCTCTCTCTCTCTCTCTCTCTCTCTCTCTCTCTCTCTCTCTCTCTCTCTCTAATTAGATTTAAGAGTTGTTAATTTTATTTACAAAGTTAACTCATACCCTTTGTTGAATCATGGGTTTGATTCTTATGTTCCAATTAGAGATACATTTAAATACTCTCATGCCTATAGGATAGTTCTTCTTTTAAGGGTCATATTACTATTTCACAAATCTTATAAAGTACCCAAGGTATTTCTTTTATAGCAAAAGAATTTTCTAGGAAACATTTGAAGAGTGTTGAGCCCAGGAGGTCTGGTTGAGCTTTGCTTGAAAATAAACCAAATGTTCTGTTCCAGCTACTCCAGAAGATGCTAGTCTTAACAAAATTTCAAGGCAACAAATTGAAACTCAGCAGGAGCATGATCAAGGCTATGTGACTAATGATCATGGGCTTTTCTTTCTATTTCTTTTCTTATCCATAGTATATAATCTAAGTGCCTTATTATGTTTTATTTCGTGGCTTAAGTAAACATGAGTTTTAACTTGTAGAGAAATGACTATTAGAGAACAATGGATTTTTCATGGCTGACTAGTACAATATGTGGATTATTCTAAAATATTAAATTGGAGCCATGACTCTTCTTCCTGTAGAGTTTTGTGCAAGTTGCCAGCTCCTTTATTCCAGAATGCATGAAGATAACAAAATAACACCAAATCTAAATTGCAGAGAGTTTTTCCTTTTCTATCATTTCATGCATTTTTAATGCAGATGATAGGATCTTTGGGACTTGAAGCCATATTTGACAGCTTTTTCATGTTTATTTGGATAGTGAGTTATGAGTCAGTTTGAATTAGAGTCACTTTTCCCAAGAAGTCACTTGTAACTCATGCATGTTTTAGTGGCTAAGATGTACGTAGACATGTTTTACAGATTCTTTCTTGTGATTTATCTGTGAATTTCTTTTTTGTAAACCATGGATTTAGTTTTCATTTGACTTTAGTTCAAAGTAACCCACCATGTTTCTGTTTTCAGCAAGGTATATCTGGAGAAGATAAATACAAATAAGAAACCATCAACTTTAAATGACATCGTTAAAATTTTTTAAGGCAAATGTATGTAGGGTTAAGCCAGCCCCTTTAGGGGGCGGGTTTGCCTCGGGCGAATGTTGACTGATAAATTGTGCTCACAGAGCCTACTCTCTCCCTTTTTTCCTGCCTCCTGTGTAAACAGCTACAGACGGGAACCTCGGTTCTGTAAGTTTATTTAAACATTAAAGCTGTATATATTCTTTAATATCTGCCTTGCATTTATTTACGCAGATACATATGGTGCCTGCCCCATGGGGCTTTGAGGATACCCGCCCCAAATCGGAGCCTCCTGGGGGCGACCTCTCCCAGTGGCACCTCCCCACGGAGGTCTCCCTGGGCACACAGAAGCAGCTGAGATTCTGAGCAACTCGATTTTCCCTGGTGCTTGCTACAGAATCAGGCTGGACGGGAGAGCTAGCACTCTCCGGTGGTTTGAAATCAGCAGCGCCTCTGTAACAGCTTGATCAGTCTCTGGCTCCCCTGCTGCTCCACGAAACGAAACTGTTCTCCAGCGGGGGGCGGCCCCATCTCCCTCCCACCTCCACCTGCGCTCGGGTCATGTGACAGCGTCCCTGCGAGCCGGCTCAAACATCCCTTTGATTTGTTCACATTGGCGGCTTTTCTCTCTGTTCCCTTTCTGGCCCAATTGCTACTTATCAGCCTGGTGTCTGCTCCAATTTTGTTTTTGAGTCATTTATTTCAGACTTAGGCCACATGGACTCAAGTGGACTCTTT
>NC_022029.1:38801493-38810345 GCF_000317375.1 Microtus ochrogaster
TAGAATGTCTACCAAAACTTTTGTTCTCAATATTGTTTGTTATATTTATCATTTGTTATTATTGTTTATAGTTGTATTTGGTTTAGTTCTGTCTTATTTAGACAAAAGGGGGAGATGTAGGGTTAAGCCAGCCCCTTTAGTGGGTGGGTTTTCCTCGAGAGAATGTTGACTGATAACTTGGGCTCTTGGAGCCTGTGCACTCCCTTTTTTCCTGCCTCCTATGTAAACGGCTACAGATGGGAGCCTCAGTTCTGTAAGTTTATTTAAACATTAAAGCTGTATATATTCTTTAATATCTGCCTTGCATTTATTTACGCAGATACAAATGTATATTAAAATGACACATCTATTGACTAGGGTTTAGCATCTGAGAACTGGTGCCTGACATTCTGCACACTGCATTCTGCAAGTAAATGTCTGTTTTATCTCTTAAGAATGCAATCTAATATATTCTTTCTAAAGACTAGAGAGTGTCTCACCATCAAGAAATCCATTATTTAGCATCCTACAATGCCTGTTTATTTTGTTCTCTGCAAAACATCATTTATTATGGACATTTTCAGAATTAAAGAAACTATTTTACATAATATGCAATTTTCCTGTCCAAGTTCATGTAGATAATTTCCTTTATCCTCTATCCTCTGCATCTCATGTTGGCTGTCCAGCTACTTCACTTTGTTATGATTTCATGAGAAACATGTTAGCAACGGACACTGAAAATTCAAACTGTGGGCAGGATGACTGATTAACTCTATTCTTTTCACCTTATAGCTATGGGTATGAGACCTGTTGACTTTTCTAGAGTAGTATTGAGGTTTATCTCAAACCATGACAGAGGCTTTGTCTATATGTAAAGTACTCCTGAAGTAGTTACTATTTTGCCATTTTTTGTCATTTCTTTCTATGTAATGTTACACTGTTATTAATTTAGCAATTTTGAACTTTTGCTGATGTATGAAATTTATTGTCTTATTCTTCTAATAGAACCAAACTCTAGAGTAGCAGCTCTCAACCTGTGGTTCAACCCCTTTGTGGGTCACCTATTAAATATCCTGAATATTAGATATTTACATTATGATTCATAAAAGTAGCTAAAGTACAGTTTATGAAGTAGCATAAACTGGTGGTCACCACAACATGAACTGCAATAGTCATAGCACTAGGAAGGTTGAGAACCACTGCTCTTAAAACTTTTAAACATATTACTTTACTAAAAAGCACTGCAGAAATTGATCTCGACTTTTCCTAAAATCTTAATCCTAAATATCTGTCCTATTGTTGCAAAGGTATAAATTTGTCACTTACTACACTGACCATAAGTCACCAGGGGGCAAAGGATTCTCTTCTCAGTACTGTGACACTGCTGGTATTGATTATTATAAACAAAATATGTGAACTATTTCATTCTCGTGTCTGTTATTAATGAAATTTTGATTTCAACTATATATCATTTGTCCAGAAATAAATAGACAAATTAAAGAACTGAATGTACAGATCTGTGCTGCACAAAAGCAAACAATCCAGCTGATTGGTTGCTCTGAGTCACAAGAACAATCCAAATACTGTCTATAACTGACATTAAAAAAATCCCACTTACTAAAAAAGGTAGGACTGATAAAGTGTGGTTTTAGTTTGCTACCCTGTGAATGAAAGTATAAAGCAAATTAATGTTGAGTAACAAAGTTAGAATTGCCCACTAAAATACATGCTCTTTGTTTAATGAAAACAGAAATAAAGCTTTACCAGAAATTATCAGAGTTGCTGAGGGAACATGACCTTAAGAGTCCAAGATTCTGAAAAGTCTAAGCCACAGTGAGGTTTCCAGTGTTTTATTGCTGTTAAATTCTGGAGATAATTGTGTTGAGTCAGATGTGGACAGGACAGGCAGAGGGCTGTTGTCAGGATATAAAAAAAAGAATAAAATTTGAGCAGCAAGAAAAAAAGTGCCAAGAATCATGTACACAAGGGTATACAAAATTTGAGAGGCTAACATCATTATTCACCTTTTCAGCATTTATTGAAATCCCCAAGTATTTGGTAAAATATTCTTAGAAACTGAAAGGATTTTGACAATCAATAGCATTATTGTGAGTCTTTTGGCAGAAAAGTGACGAAAACACAAGCGTGGGAGCTGCCGAAGGTAGGGGCAGCAGAAAATACAAGTCGAATGTATCAAGAGTTAAATTGACGATTTGGGTCAAAGTGAGACAGGCGTACACATTTTACTGCACTCTCAAATTGACTCATTCAGTGATTGATAAAGTGGTCTTTTTCCTAATAAAGAATGGGATTCATTTTATCTGAAAGAAGATAACACTGTTTCAAAACCTTTCAATGTTTCTGTATAGCTATTGGTATTCAAAGAAAATTTAATATATAAAATGCATCAACTTAAAAAAAATGTCTACATAGAAAAAAAACAAAACACATAAATACATTCAAAACACAGTTAATATTTACGTAATTAAGAGACCAGGCTTACATTTATAAATGACAGTTCTAAAAACATCCATGATAAATATGAAGAATTTTATCATCAAGAACCTGCTAAGAACTTGGAAAGAAACAAATGGAAGTTATTAAGCTAAAAACAACATTAAGGAAAACTGATTTAGACAATGGGCAGGGCAATATTGAGTAAGTGATTAAAATAACCAGGTCAGAGAAGCTGGCCTAAGAAAGGATAGAAACATGCACAGACAGTACAAACAATGGAAGACACACACTAGACACTGAGGAGGTGTTAGACATGCTTTTGAATCATATGCCAGAGAGATGGGTGTACAAAGGCAGAGACAGCGTTTGAAGACACAGCAAAGTATTACTTCCTGTAACTTTTCAAACATCACGGATAAGGACTACAGATCACAGGTATATTAGTTATGAAATACTTCATACCTAGCTCGAGTGAAGTGTAAATATCTTGGAAAGTACACGGGGATGGTACCCTCATAAAACGGTAGAACAATGAGATTGAGAACTAACTTTAAATGGAAATAAGCAGGATGCTGGTTTTTGGTAGCATAGAATTGAAATTCCATATGAAAGTAACCTTGTGTGAGTGCAACCGCACACGTGTGTATGTACTTGTGGGGAAGAAAGCCGAGGGTCAAGGACAGTATCTTCTTCTATCACCTTCTCAATTTATTTTTGAGATAACATCTCTTAATGTACCGGGATATCACTGATTTGTCAATATTAACTGTCCAGATGTCTGTGGGATCCTCTTGTCTACACCACATTGGCCTTTCTTTTTCCTTCCTTCCTTCCTTCCTTCCTTCCTTCCTTCCTTCCTTCCTTTCTTTTTGTGTGGGTGTTGGTTGGTGAGCTCTGGTTTTCATGTTTGCACAATAATTACTTTACCCACTGAACCCTAACCTCTCCTTAGTCTTAAAAATATTTTTAAAATATCATTTATGTCATTTGCATGCATATGGATGTGTGAAGGTCAGAGGACAGCTTGCAGAATGTGGTTCTCTCTCTCCACATTATTGGCCCTCTTTCCGCAGGCTTGGCAACAAATGTTTTTGTAGCCAAATCATCTCACTGACTCCAAAGTGTATTTTAAAAGATGGAGCAAATGTGTTTCCATGCAAAAGAAATTAAACAAATAATACACCAAGAAACAGTAACTGAACCATCAATGGTTGATAACTTAACAATGCACACCATGTCAAGTCAATAAATATGGAGGATATATATTATAATCAAACAGAAGCTTATTAAACCTTTCTGTTTACATAAATGGCAGATTGTAATCAATTCTTAAGAAAATAAAAAATATAGATGAATGCAACTTAAAAAATATTTAATGAGCCATTAATATATTTTGTACTTACTTATTTCTTAGAAAGAGAAAATTTAACTATAAAAATCTGTAAGTCTATCTTACATTCTACACCTTTGTTGCTATTTCACTATGACAAGAAGCCTCAGTCAGAAAGACTGTACAGTTATAGGATATGAGTATCTAGTAAACCATATTTCAATGATAAATTTAAAGTGGTATGTGGAATGCATAATCAGCTATGAGGATGTGATATTCTAAAGCTGAGGGAAAAGGAATAAAAATATATCTCATCACTTTATATTACATTGACTAAAACTTCAGCTATTTATCTTCATGAAGAATATTCTCAAAACACTGAGCTCAGATATAACAACAATCTTATATGAAACAATGTTCTAGAGCAAAGAAGAGCAGGAAACCTTTATATATCATCTTAAAGGGCTATCATAGCATTCGTACAAAATTATGATGAGGATATAAAAAATAAGGAAAGTTCAGGATCATTCCTCTCATAAAATGGGTGCTATGGCAAAAGTAGTTGCAAGAAGAAATACTCCAGTAATAGACCACATAGAAGAGCCTGCACAATCAGAGTGCCATTACACTTCAGGGAACTAGAAAAGGGACAAACTCCAAGATGTTGGGGCACATACTTATAATCGCTGAAATTACAAAATCAAACAGGAGGCTTGTTGTACGATATGGGCTACACAGAAACTCATCTCAAAATAAAGAAGTAAATAAATAAGTGTATAAGTAAATAAGAAATCTAAATGCAAATTTGACACTGTCCTTCATTCTAAGATTTGTTCTCACTTGAACTTAATAGATCTTGTGAAAGAATGTCGTCACAATCACTGTGAATTAAGATGTGCATCTTTCCTGTTTTGTCCTGAAAACATCGTTTTTTTTGGGGGGGTGGGGCATACTCTCCCTCTGGCTTTCACAATCTTTCTGTCTCTTGTGTGAGGTTCCCTGAGGCTTGAATGGAGAGATCGGATACCGAAGTCTGTTGAGGTTGTGCACTTCGTGAACTCTTCTCCACATGTTGACCAGTCAGTGGCATCTCCTGCTAGAAGAAGCTTTTTGGATGGGTCTTAAGGGATGCAATGTCCTATGGAAAGAGCAATAAGTCATTAGTAGTCGTGGAATTTTAAAATATCAGGGTCATCCTAAAAGTTCTGCAGGAAAAACAGATGACAGGTAAGATAAATCTGCCTTTACACTGTGTGTAAAGCATGTGATTTTTAGATTGTCATTGTATTCTTCACGGTAAAACGTAAAGTCATGTCAAAATTGTAAGTTCTAAGTTCAGCTAAGAATTCAGATGGTATATATTGAAATTTTGGTCCTCTTTATTATTTTTTGGAAAACCCTGTACATGGTGTTGTACTATAGTGAGGCTGTTGATTCATGTACAAGAAAAGAAAACAAGAAAAAATTCAAAAGAGGGACTAAACAAATTCCCTGTAATGGAACAGGAAAAGGACATGGTAATACTTGTGTTGAAATTCCTGACAGCAAACAGCCCAAACCAAAACGTGACAGTTAAGATGGTGCCTAAAATGATAAAATAGAAAATTGGAATTGCTAATTACCACTAGACTCCTTATAAAACTGTTAGCTGAAGCAAGCAGACTTATTTAAACACGCAAAGAATACTAAATAAATGCAAAAGTAAAATAAAACTATAATTAAATCTAAGGAAAAAAATAACAAAAATTATGCAGTGAACAATATTGCAGAGGTCTAATCCTGGATGATCTGACTGTAATTTAATCAAAAGAAAATCTAATTGTGCTAGAAGCTGAGAATAGGGAAGTGGAAGTCAATCAAATAGGATCATTATTTACCAAGTGAAATAGTAATTTTATGATTTTGAATGGTAAACACGTAGTAGATAGCAGAAATATAGAATTTAAAGGTTTAAGGCATCTACATATAAGAATTTCCAAAATACAAATAAATTATGTATATAAACAAAATGATGACACATAAATTGTGGTGACCAATCAGAGAAAAATTTGGAATGATTTTATTTATGGAGCTGTTTTTCCTGGGAAAGGATTATTTATTAATAAACCTCCACTTCTTAGTATAGCCAGAAACTTTCTGTGTGGAAGGACACATGTCCACTTAGTAACAACTGTCTTAAATATCGCTCATTTAAAAGAGGTATTGAGTGTTTATATAAGTGGAAGAACAATCTATTCATCATCATGTAAGCTTAGATTTTGGCTTATAGAGAATCAGAAAGAGTTGTTTGCTTGGCTTTGGTATAGAAACCCTGGACTTTCCAGGAATGAAATGATGGAATAAAGCAAGACGTGACTATATTGTTTGTGGAATGGTCCTTAAAATCAAAGCACACCTCACTTACCTCATTCTATATTTTCAGTTCTCCATTTCTCCATAACTCTTGGTACTACACTCAGTATGTAACCACTGATCAATTATGGGGTCTCCATTTATTTTTATTGTAAATTACTTACTTTTTATTTATTATGCACAGGATTTTTTTTGAAAGCTTTTGAATTATACATGTAGAGTGATTATATCATCTCTGAATTTAATTCTGAATTCTAGAGGTAGATTTTCAAAATTTCCAGTGAAAATACTAGGACTATGTTCTGTTAACACTATCTACTGCTGAGAGATGATTACACCTAAGTACCCAAGTTTATCCCTCCTCAAATGACACCCAGCATTACTTGTCCCTTCCTTCATGATTTATTAGAGATGATCCTTAGATACCAGTTATTTGTCAGTCATGGTGGTATTTTCTTAATTCCAGAACATTTATTCTTACAGCACTCCAAACATCCCCTCGTAATTTATTCAAATTGTTATGGACAGTGAGTGGTATTTGCTGCTTTCAGTTACGATCAGACCAAATGACGTATTTACCATCTTTCTCCAAAAATACAACAACAACAAAAAAAAACCTATGGTATATTCTTAGGAAATAATATGTTTCAAGTAGCTCTGAGCAGGAAGAAATTTTCAATTTTATATAACTCGGAGTTATGTAACTTGGTTCATACATGTAGACTTTGTTGTGGGAGCTGTGGGTTGCTTTCCACCACCCAGTTTCTGCACCGGCTAGCTTTACCCAAAACAACAACACACAAATTCTATTCTTTTAAACACTGCCTGGCCCATTAGTTTCAGCCTCTTTACCCATTTCTAATAATCTACGTAGCACCACGAGGTGCGCTTACCAGGAAAGATTCAGCATGTCTGACCTGGTGGCTGGCTGCATCGCGTCTGCCCTGGAGAGAGCAGCATGGCCTCTGCCCCAGAGAGGAGAGCTATCAAGTTTGAGCTCACTTCCTCTTCCTCCCAGCATTCTGTTCTGTTTACTCCGTGCACCTATGTTCTAACCTATGAGGGCCAAGCAGTTTCTTTATTTTTTTAACCAATGACCTTCCTCCATCAGACTTGACATTTAATACCATAGAATATCATTTTAGATGGACAATTAATAATTGATGGCCCAAGTATTTACCTGGGTGGCAGCTTTTCTCTATGAAGTTACAAAAAACTTTAATAGACCTAGAATTCAAGAAAAAATGATTCAAGGATAGATATATTTACTTTACCTAGACTTCTAAAAAACAGATTGATTATGCTGTGCTTTCTGAGTTTAATTTCACTATCAATAACATACATAAAATGTCTAATTAAACTTAAGACAAAGAAATGTCATTTAAATCAAGCTAGCATTTTTTTTTTCCTTTGAGGCAAGGTTTCTCTGTAGCTTTGAAGCCTGTCTTAGAACTAGTTCTTGTAGACCAGGCTGGTCTCAAACTTACAAAAATCTGCCTGTCTCTGCCTTCAAAGTGCTAAGATTAAAGGCATGGACCACCACTGCCTGGCTCAAGCGACTTAATTTTTCTATGTTTGGAAAAGTATACTTTCCATTTTGCCTTTCAAGAGGAGAGAAACATACTCCGTCTTGAAAGATGATAAAATGTAATTTAAAATATAAATGCAACCAAGAGCTCTCTCTCAAATCAAACTGAAGCTGTATATATGTATATATACAAGGGCTGGTCAGTTCGAATCATCTTTAAGGTTTCATGACTAAAGGAACATATAATGTTGGCTACGTATATGTACCTAATATTGGCAGTTAAATTTAGTAAGAATTTAAATGTACTGCAGTTCCCCTCTAAAGGATACCATTTTCAAATTAAACTATTAATATCTACTTTGTATATCAGTAATTCTTTTAAATTTTAGTATGACTATTTCATGCATGTATATTTAAAATAAAAAATACAGTGACATCTTTGAAACAATCTTTGATATTATACTTACATTAAGCCAACTCAAATTTTATTTATTTATTTATTTATATTATTTTTTTTTTGATTTTTCCAGACAGGGTTTCTCCGTAGCTTTTGTGCCGGTTCTGGAACTAGCTCTTGTAGACCAGGCTGGCCTCGAACTCACAGAGATCTGCCTGCCTCTGCCTTCCGAGTGCTGCGATTAAACGCGTGCACCACCACCGCCCGGCTTCAACATTTATTTTGATAAATCCAATGTTACTTTCAAGAGGAATCTTAATAGATTACAATAAAATTAAATTAGATAATCTGATTTTTTTTTACATTAAGAAAATCAAAATTGTGTTATGTACATCATTAGGAAAAAATTTAGATATAGTTTTTAATTTACATATACAAAATAACAGCTATATGATCTTAAATTGAGATTTCAATATATTGTATTAATACATCAATCTTAAATGTATAAATCAATTTATTAAATGCAAATTAAGCAAAAATTTCCTCATTTTTTATGTATATGTCTTTACTGTCTATTTAGGTCTCTCTTAATTTCTGCAAAGTTACACAGTCAAGGTTCTAAATGAGGTATAATGTTCATGCTTTTTATTTATGGGTCTAGAAAATATTACAAACATCTTTACATGTCTCGATTTCAGACCTGAAAGTGTTTTGAGAGACTAATCCCAAATTTTTCTAAGTCTAGAGTTTTGAGCTGAGCAAAGCACAGGAGACTGAATCATCATTGCACACAGGTCACAGTGGTTATG
>NC_022029.1:38811494-38824101 GCF_000317375.1 Microtus ochrogaster
TTTTGGTTAATTATTTGTACCAAAATATCATGCACACAGTACTTTCACATGTTTCACAGCTGAAGGTAGAAACAAGAAATGAAAATGATTGGCTCCATTTAGGAGATTATAGCAAACAAAGAGTTTCACACCCTTTGTATCTATATTTACTCAGTGGTAGGTCCCATTCACTCTCAAGGCATTTGTCCTTCAGATTTTGATTCTTTATTAGTGTAAGGTAGACTACTGTTCTCATCTCAGTAGAGAAGAATGAGAAATGGGGAGTTGGGCATTGACAATTTCTTTTCCATGGGTCGCTTTTCTCCACAGTATATTCCCACAGCAATCTCTTGCCCATGCCTGCCTTTAAATTCACAGAAAATGCATATTTCATATAAGTTGAAATATGGTAGTTGCTCATTACTGTGTCTGGCACATGGATAAATCTGGAGAGTCACAGCCACTGGAAATATGGTGAAAGTGATCAAGAACTTGCTAAGTGAAAATGGCATTTCCAGTTAGAAGGATGATGACAAAATGGTACAAATAAGGAAGTGCCATCTAGCAGGCAGGGTGTTCACTTAAGAGAACTGGCATTAGGGGTTCTACATCCATCCTAAGTAGCTTGAGCTGTTTTCATTAAGGGGGGATTTCTAAAGGTTCAAATTTTAAAAATAATTAAGTGACAGTTTCTTTTTCAGGAATGTGACTTTTATTGGAAAATAAAAAATAGATTTTAAACAGACACGGCTACAAGATTACACAGGAGCAGGTTTGTGTGACTCAGTGGTATATGACCAAAGCCCAGAACACCATATACTGTATGTCTCAAAGTAGAAATGGTTAGAGAGGCTGGGAAAGCAGAATGGAAGCTGGTCATGGGTGTGCTACAATTTCCTGGGAAGACTACTATAGATGAATTCATAAAACAGCAATAGCTCATCTCAAAACAGCTTACCACTGAGTGGGAAACTAAACATGTTCATAAACAGAAATTGTGAGGCTTCAGTGAGTGTTCTCAAAGAGAACACTCAAGAATAAGCCATGGAAAGCATGACAACACAGGCTTAGTATCATGCCAAACACTGCTTTGTTTAATAATGTTCTCCGTGACTATTTCTTTGCCTTCTTATCTTCTGCTTCTGCACAATGACATTGAGCATACCTTGAAAAGACTGAAGTCTTACCTTACAGTTAACTTTCTGTCCATCCATCGGAACCATTTTTTTCTACAGTCTTGTCCTGATGATACGGTTTTCTGAGTGAGTATATTTTTGAACAGATGTCCCAATTCTCTAACCACTCCTTTGGATGGTGATAGCTGAAATCTGGACACTCGATAATGAGAAATGAATTGAAGAGCAGTTAAAAGAGGCAGATTCATTCTTCACATTTTTACCCATCTGCTGGGCAAGACTTGTTCTGTACATGAGCAGTGTCCCCTCAGTGTGTGGAAAGAAGTGTGATACAAAGGGTGTTGCCATGCAGTTGTTAAGACTCATCCTTCCTATGTCTTTTTTTTTTGTTTTCAGTCATTCCTTTGTCTTTCTGTGATTCAGTACAAATTATTTTTCGTTGCCCTGCTACTTTTGGTATAGCAGTACCCGAGGCAGTTATGACATCTCTCTGCTGATTCATTCTCACCTATTTATAACTTTTGGTAACTGGGAAAAAAAGACTCAAGAAACTGCAGCGATTAACTCTGAAAGGCATACCAGCCCTTTCTTAGTAGATAGAGAAAACTTTATTATCCAATAGAAGCAAACAGGTTATTATTTATGGCACAGGATTCATTCATGTTAGCACTATTAGTATAGTGGGAATTGGCCTAACTATGCCCATGTTTGATGCCATTTACTTATGATCATATAAGCATTTGTATAATTACTCTCACTAAATATAGGGCAAATTTTCTATTAAGCTATTCTGTATTGTATTTGATAACTGAAGAGCCTCATTATTCTTTTGTACTATTGAATTTTTTGTGGAAAGTGTCGAAATTACATATAGCTTTGGAGCAATAAGACCAATTATGATAAAGATTGTTTACTATAAAATGAATGAATGTTATTAATGACATGTAAATATTTTCAGACAAAATAATATGCTCTAAGATAGTCATATAAAAGATGATAATATCCTACCTACAAAGTTCAATCATCACCAAAGTGACATAGGATAAATTTATTTTATTTTTTGTCAAAATGTTCTAAACAATATATAAAATTATTCTTAATGAAGCAAACATATCACTTGCCTGAAGAACCAGTCCCTTTCTTCAGAATGTTGAACTATCATTATGATATAATTATTAATTATAGAACCCAATCCAAGAGGAATTTTAGGAGTTAGAATTTTTATAATAATGAAAAACTAGCAATACAATAGGGAAGAATTTTTTAAAGCCATTTGGATAAGAAGAAACACATTTTGAGATATTGGTGGCTTGTAGACTATGAATTTGATTCCATTTCCAACTATTCTAAATGGTTCTTAGGCATCCGTTTTCTAAAGCCTTGATCCAAGAATGTGGGTGTGTCCCATGATGTTCATTCTTGTTTGACAGTTCTAAACCTGGAATAGTCAGTGATAGAATTT
This sequence comes from Microtus ochrogaster, assembly GCF_000317375.1. Classification (NCBI taxonomy): domain Eukaryota; kingdom Metazoa; phylum Chordata; class Mammalia; order Rodentia; family Cricetidae; genus Microtus; species Microtus ochrogaster. The sequence continues at coordinate 38,814,072 of NC_022029.1, forward strand.
CCAGTGACTTGAATAAATCAGTGTCAAAAGAGGGAAGTCTCTGTGAGCTGCAGAGCAGAATGCATAGTCTTTGTGTTGGGTATTCTACAGCTATTTGTTGGGTCCATTTGATGTGTGACATATTTAATTCTTAGGTTTTCTGTTTATTTATATTAATTGACATATATGTGACAACATTAACTAAAGAAATAGCATATTAATTTGTTAGGGAGCAGAAGAATGGGAGGGTAAGATAGGATAAAACAAGGAGTATGGGTTGTGATATAATTAAATAAAAAAGTATAATATTTAAACTTTGGAGTAGCCAATCAAGAAAAGAAAAGAGGGGAGAGAGAGAGAGAGAGAGAGAGAGAGAGAGAGAGAGAGAGAGAGAGAGAGAGAGAGAGAGAGAGAGAGAGAGAGACTATGTTCTAACTATTCTGTTTGACCCATGTCTATAGTCTACAAAGTCCTCTGTCTCTGACAGCCTATGGATTGAAGTTTTCCTGGCTGTAGCAGGTTTATTTCAGCAGTGGAATACTAGGTGATACTTGGAATCTAGAGCATAAGAAATCAAAAACATTAGAGAAATATTACCACAGTAATTTTTTATTACTATGTCTTCATAGTCTTACCTGTGCTTTTTCTGCATGTTTCTGGTCCAGTAACTCCAATATATACACATAAATATAATATGTGGGCATTCGATAGATATGCATATGTGCAAACATAGGTTAATATTTTTGTATATACAAAGAAAGACATTGCAATTTGCATTTTTCTAAGTTGAGCACTGTCCTCATATTAAACTATTTAAGAAATCCAATTAAAGAAACTGACAAAAATTTTTAGAAAGTAATCTGAGGTTGAGATCAGCTCTAAAACAAATAATAGTTTGTTAGAGAAAGTTGGAAGTATAGTGGGCACAAGGCAGAGTATGAAAAATAGACTCTGTATGTTTTCTATAATTAAAGTTTATGTATGCATACATACATGTATAAATTATTACCATTATCTTATTTTCTGTTTAGAAACCGTTAGATTCAAAGTGAAAGATGACATAAAACTAACTAATTGTCTTGGTAGAATAGAAATATAGGTCTATTGAGCCTGGGTTGATAGAATACTTCTGAAAATCCATAACTTGATTATTTCCAGTAACAGGCAATGTGGAAAGAATGGGGAGTTGATGCTTGAGTAGAGTAAAATTTCAGAGAGATATTTATAAACTCTGTAAAGTGTTATTTTTTGAAAACATTTTATTAGCTGTCCAATTCTCATTGCTATGACAAGAATAATTTAGACCCAGGGCAACAATGAATTCAGTCTTTGGGTACCCAGTTCTACTTGGTTCCCAAATTATTCTAGGTAACCCTTTCTTAGGTGGTGTTTAAAAATAATGTGTAGAGCCTGGTGGTGGTGGTGCATGTCTTTAATCCCAGCACTCACGAGGCAGAGGCAGGCAGATTTCTGTGAGTTCGAGGCCAGCCTGGTCTACAAGAGCTAGTTCCAGGACAGGCTCCAAAGCCACAGAGAAACCCTGTCTTGAAAAACCAAAAAAAAAAAAAAGAAAAAAAAAAGAATGTGAAGCTCTTTGTAAAATGCAAATATATTCTACAAGTATTATATATCTGCACAGGAAGACACGGCATACAAGTTATATCCATAAAATGCAATATTTCTTCTGTCCCTTTGAAACTGAAAACGTTTCATATTTGTCTCTGCTCCATAATAATAAATGTATTTCAATATGCTCATCATGTTTTTACTAGTTGTATAACAGACATTTATCAGTTAGGCTATCAATTGCTGTACCTCATTTCAGATAATAGGCAAATTCAATTTATTTTAGAACTGTAAGAACACTGGTAATCGAACCTCCTTGATATGCAAAGCACAGCTGCTTCCATATCTGCCCTTCCTACCTGGACTTTAATCTGTGTGCACATGATAATTCTCTGGCTTTTGCCCATAGCTTCTTTCAAGATAGGAGAAGTGCAGCTCACCTTAGCAAGAAACAAATACGTTCTACTTCCCCAAAGGTGCTGTCTACTCTGCTTCAGATAAAGCGTGTAAATCTGACCCACTGGCAACAGCCCATCAGGAGAAATGTATCAGGAAACTTCCCCTAAGGAGACAGAACTCAGTTGAAAATAACTTCTGAAACACCTGAAAAGAGAGAGGGGAAACTGCAGTAACTAACTTGAGCAGTGAGGGAAGACAACCAGAAATACCATTGTCTTCAGTTTTTTCCTTCTATTCTTCCTGCTGCTATTTTGTTTAATTTCATACATGAGCACTGAATCTACATCCCTCCTGCTGTCCTTGCCCCTTTGATAGCCCCATGACCCCTAAATTTGTAACCTCTTCTTTAATTAGCATTGATACATATAAGTGTATATACTTTTGCATATACATGCTTGTATATGCATACACACATACAGAGAACACATACACATGCATTTACACATACATATGCACATATACATATACACATACACATGAATAGGCCACATGAGTTTAGACAAACATGTGGGAGCTCTTCCCTGGAGAGTGCTGATTCTCCCACTCCACATCCATTGACCCACTTTAGGTCAATCTACATCTCTAGGTGTAGAACCTTACAGAATTGCCCTGTCCACAGGGGCATACAAATCGGTGTTCTCATTATGTAATTCTCGTTCAGGACGTCATATTGTTGACATTTTATAGTTGTAGTTTTCCTGTCATGTCTAAAGACATTATTTTGCATCAAAAATTTGGATCCACTGTCTCTTAAAATAGTCCCATGATCTCTTCAGTTATTTTCACTAAGTCATAGGTGTAATGGTTCAATTATGCATGTAGCAATTGGGGTCAAAACCCCATATTCAAGGGTGTTTTTTGCACATTGATATGCTGTAGCTCTCTGTAATACTCTTCATTTACTGCAAAAAGATCATTTGGTGAGGGTGAGAGCTATGGAGCAGTTGGACAACACAAAGTAAACTCTATGTTCTTTTTGTACCCTTTGTGTTTTGTTATATTTCCCTTTTTTCCAATTGTTTGTTTGATTTTTGCTTTCTTTTTTGATATTTTTTGATATCTGGGAGGAGACAAGGGATGGGGAAATATGATCAAAATATATTATATAAAGAGTTTAAAAAATTAAGTTAAAAAACTGTGGTAAAAGTAGAAACATAAGTGTGAGCCAGTAAATTCATTAAAGACATTTTTATTTTCACTTCAACATATAAAATTACATATTGCTTAATAAACAGAGACCAAAAGAAAATATTAACTATGTAGAATACAATTAGAAATTAAATTAGTATAGAAAATGGCAGGGGCAGGCTCTTTCTCATGTCTATGATTTCTCCAGTCAAGGCTAGGCAGCAGAATATGTGGGATAAAACATGAATTCATCCCAATCAGTGGACATTTTGCAGCAAATGGAGACTGTTACAGAGGTCCATGGCATGTTAAAATGCATAAAATGCATGAATTTAGGATGCTCAATCTGAATTAATATATCAGCAATGGAACTCTTATATTCATGAATTAGGGGATATCTCTGAAGGGAGGGCAGAAATATTTTAAGAGCCCGAGGTTACACTTATGTTCTGGGAAGTAGTCAAGGGCAATGGCAGACTCCATATTATTAGGAGTCTTTTATATTTCTTGTATCGACAGTTTGAAGGGGTCTTTCCCTTCCCTAAAACTGAAGTTTCTATTAAATAGTTCCTACTTCTTGAGAAGAGAATGGTTTTGTACAGCATAACTCCATTAAACACACACAAAAACTATGTATTTTAGGCAATTTTAAGTATGTTTATAAAATAATGTGTGTCTCTATGGCTTTTTAAAAATATCTTTGGTGTTATTTATGTGTGTTAGTATAGACTTAGGGATATTTATTTTATAATATGTTTATATTTTAATATTCTTATCCATATCATATTGCTCTAGCTTGGAGACTGGGAGTGTTTTTTTTTATTGCTATCTGCCATATCCTTTTGATATCATGTATGTCATTTTCAATACTGTAAATGTAAGCATACCTAATATAATCTCTCACTTCTTAAATGCCCAATGAGATTCTGTATATTTTCTATGACAGTTAAGAAGAAAGTACATAGACTAAGCATTTGAGTGATGTGTTATGCTGAATTTTGTTGATTAAGACCTCGCAGTATGTGCTTTACAGTCACAAGAATACTCCATATGTGACCCTGCAAGTCTCAGCCTCTTAAACTAAAAATGTGATTTTATAGCAATAAGCCTTAATTGCATTGCCATATATAGCAAGAAAAGTCAGAGCTGTATAACTGCTGGTTAAAAAACTCCCCATAATCATCTATATAATGCTTCATTTGGAAAAGCACTTTGATCTATGTGCAATTTAAATATTAGACTCTTGTATTATAATAAATTGTTCACCTGATAACAAAATTTGATTATAGATTATATTGTCTTCTATTTATTGCACTAGCTATTATACATCAAATTATTTTGCACCTATTTTCAATTTATCAGTTTTATTATTCATACTTATGATGAATTCACAATCAAATAACAAATTATCATTTTTTTTTGAGACAGGATTTCTCTATGAAACAGTCTTGGCTGTCCTGGAACTTACTTTGCAGACCAGGCTGGCCTCGAACTCACAGAGATCTGCCTGCCTGCCTCTGCCTCCTGAGTGCTGGGATTAAATGCATGTACAACCACTGACTGGCCAAATTGTAATCTTTATTTCTTAAATGAAACATAATTTAATGGCAAGACAAGATATTAATTGTTAAAATTATGATATTCTTCCAATATGAAATTTTGTGAATCTCTTTATTTTAACATCATGGTTGTTTTTGAAAATGGCATTTAATCATGAAGGTTAATGAACATGAAAACATCAGGTAAAATATTGTGAACGTAAACACCTTTCATTTGAAGACTTTCCTGGGGTCCATCGGAGTGGCACTATGATTAATCTTCTCTACAGTGATTTTAAACTTTATTTAGGCAAACATGGTGAGATAGGCAGATGAGTCCTGTCATTCACTGTCATTTATAACTGTTTAAAGAATTTTCTATGTTAATATGATGGCTAATTTTTATTGTCAACTTCACTGAAGTTAATAGTCACCAAGGAGAAACTTCTGATTTTTTTCCAGTGAGTTTTTGCTGAGAAGGCAAGATACAGTTGGAGTTGGACATTACAACTCATGGGGCTGGGGTTACAGATAGAATAGAAAAATCAAAAGTGAACATAAACTGCATAAACAGTGGATTAGATAATATCATACACATGTGGACACACACCACATACATGTGCCAAACATATGCCCATAATTTAAAAAAAATATCAAGATGCTTCACTATATTTTGGAAGATTAGATATGTAAAAAAAAATTACCTGCCAAAATGATGTAATTTGCATGCAGTATTTCTTCAAAAAGAACAAGTTTGAAATAACATTTTCAAGAAATCACATCCAAGTCCTTGGTCTATTGTATTCTTTCAAATAACAAGTAATTGATTATATGAGGTTACTTTCTGTGGATCTCTGTAAATGGTATAAGATCAATCCATCTTATTCAATGACACAGTTTCTGGCACGTGACCCCTAGGGTTGATGTCAGAAAATCATCCTCATTATCCTCCAACCTTATTCATCAAAGCAGAATCTCTTAATAAACTCAGGACTTCCTGATGACCTGTTTTATGCTCGCAATGTTTTCTCTGTCGATGTGCTCTCTCTTTCTGATGTTAACATTATGGTGACCACCATTCCTACTTGGCTCTCAGGATTCAAATGTGGAGCTCGAAATTTGAAGGCAAAATTCTTACAACATTTCTGAGCCACCTTCTGGGCACCATGAGACATTTTCATGAGTTTTGGTCACAACTGTATTAATCTAAGATGATAAAATTTATCAACTGATGTAATTAATTGCAACTGAAATTGCGTTCTCAGTAATGTTTTTCACTCACACTCTCAAGATACATGATATTTCAGTGCATAAAAGCAGTGATATAAAGCAGTCTTCTATTCCATTTCTGAAGAAGCTCTTTGGACATTAGACTCTATACCTCACTTGTAGTCTTGATAATTTTTTTATCTGTAATACTAAAATGCTTTCTCTAAGCCAAACAAAATTTACAACTTTTTGAGTGCAAATTGTTTGCAGTAACTAGGTTGGAGGATCTGCATTTTATAACGAAACAAGAATGACATCATACTCAAAAATATTTATAAAAATCTTTATCAATATAGCCATAATAATTTAATAAAATTTTTGCTTAACTGAAACAGAGTGAAGGTTCATAGGCATACAATGTCAAAGCATCAATAGATGAATGTCAATACTGTTTATGATATTGCATATATATAATGTTAAACAATGTAAGAATCTTTGGTTTTGTTTCTTTCTTCACTCCCAAGGATAACAGCTATGTTAAAAGTTGTGTGTATTATTCATGAGGATATGTCATACATTACTGCCAGTCTTTGTTGTCCCTGGATATCTAGATCACTATCCCAGCCTCTCACCTTCCTGAAAAACCTTGTCATTGTTAGTGTTCCAGGCAGTTCATTGGTAAGTTCCCAATGCCTACTTCAGGCATCTTCCTAATGAGTTTCTTCAGCAGTTGTTGAGTGGTTTCCTGCTGGCAACCCTCAGCCTGTAGCACTTCACTAAACTATTCTGTGACCCAGTACACTAGAACCTATAACCTTTCCAGTGAGGGATAAAGCTCAGCCACGGGGAAGGAGTATTCATCCCAAATTTGCTTTTTTTTTTTCACTTCAGCACTACATCGCAGCTCTGGGAGTAATATGATGCTCTCTGTATCTGCTCACATTTCCTTCATCGAATTCTTGATTCTCTGTAGCTATTCCTCTATGTCTAGCTAATATTACTTTCAATTAAACACACATTGTTTAAATCATACTATGGTGCGAAAGCATATTTGTACTTCATAACATCTCTCAAGGTTTCATTATCTCAGCTAGAAAATCTGGAAAGTAATTAGAGCTTTGTGAATATATAAAATGCTTTCCCCATTTTAAGAACAAAGAACTCTATCAGTGTACCTAAAGGCCAGTATTTTCAAATTCAATTTACTCACAGTGATCTTAGTATTTGTATTGTTTGTCATGACGTTAAGCACGTTCATTTCTAGAGCACACGAGATAATGTGAATACATTGATAATGTACATTCTTGACTACTGAGCCAGAGAATGATTTTGTAACTTGTTCAAAGTTTTACATGCATTAAGGAGAAAACAATATTAAATTGAGCTTTTTGGAAACTAATTTTATTGTTATTGCAAAATTGTGCTTGTATGATTTCCTCGCAGATCTTACATTGTTTACATGTCAAGAGACAAGGATATAAAATGACAATAACCAATTTTCTCTTTAGTTGTTATAAATCCTTATTTTCTTCCTGATTTGTATTGCTCTATATGACAAATTTTCCTTTTCTTTGACCTACCTATAGCACCAGAAAAAAAAAAAAAAACATGTGAAATTCTGTCTCTTCCAATTATCAGACATTTGGATAGAACATTTAATGTAATAGAATAAAATATTGATTTTTGTGTCTTCTTTAGCATATTATAATTATCTCAGATTCTTGTATGCAAGCATCCTCAGTGTTGTGTCTCACAGCAATCACTACTGTGCATACAGAATTTGTGATGAGAATGCATCACACTGAAGCTTGGGGAATCACCAAACTTTCATGTTAGCTGCAGTTATTTCTTCTCTTGCTTTGTGGACTAGGTGAAGCTAACTGTCTAGTTGGAGCCTCATAAGAAATAATTGAATTAACTGTAGTGTTATAAGACAGAACGTGGAATGGAGTCCATGTCCGACAGTCTGAAGAACACCTACTGTTGAAATGCAAGTGAGAATGTGCAGACCTGGTGGTCTTAAATGAAGAAGGAGGCATGCAACTTAGAGTTCTGAGTGACTTGCAAGGGTATATAAATTGCTGGCAATTTATCAGGATAGAAAACAGTTAAACTGTGATTGAGAACCTAGTGGTCATAACTCTGGGGGCCAAATAACTCTTTCACAGGGTCACCTAAGACCATCATTAAGCAAAGATATTTACAGTAGCAAAATTACAGTTATGAAGTAACAACAAACATAATATAATGGTTTGGGATCACCACAACATGAGAAACTGTATTCAAATGTGGCAACATTAGAAAGGTTGAGAACCACTGCTCTAAGACTATGAACTGATAGCTGGGTGGTGGTCATGCATTCCTTTAATCCCAGTATGTGAGAGGCAGAGGAAGGGGTATCTCAGTGAATTTGAGGCCAACGTAGTCTACAGAATAGCTAGGACTGTTACACAGAGAAACCCTGTCTAGAAAACAAAACAAAACAACAACAACAACAACAACAAGAATATAACTGACAGCATGGGACCTAACTAGACACTCTGAATGTGGGTGTCATTATATGGCTTGGTCTGTTCACTGGAGCGGGGGGGGGGAGGATAGCTGTTACATCAGGCCCTATACAAGTTGCACAAACTGGTGTTTTGGAACCTATTTCCTCTGGTGGGATACTTTGCTCAACCTTGATATAGGTAGAGGGTATTGGGTGAGATCAGGAGAAAGGGGCTTGGTCCTGCCTCAAGCAGGTATGCCAGACTTTGTTGAATCCCCAAGGAAGGCACTACACCTCTGAGGAGTGGATGGGGAAGAGTAGGAGGGGAGGTAGGGATATGAGAGAAGGGGAGGGGGAAAACTGGGCTTGGTATGTAAATAAAAAGTAAATTTTTTAAATAAAAACTATAGAAAAAAGAATATGGGCAAATGATCAGATCTGTATTACTATTAGTGTTGCTCTAAAGCTGTTGAACTGGCCCTTTTAAAATTAAAATTAGTTTTTCTTTTCATACAATATATTCTATTTATGGCTTCCCCTCTTCCAAGTCCTCCCAGTCTCTCCCAACTTTCCCTCCCATTTGGATCCATACCCTTTTTGTCTCTCTTTAGAAAACAAACAGGATCTAAGGAATAGCATTAAATCAAATAATAAAATAAAATTAACAACTCAGGATAGGACAGAATAAGCAAAAGCAAAATAGCCAAAAATTAATTAAGGCATGAGACACACATACTCATTGAAACATCCATTCCCATAACAGGAATTTCAGAAAACTGGAGGCCTAGCCTTCTTTAATGGATAGTTCCTACTGAAAAAAACTGTCACACCATGTTTGTCTGTGGAAGAGGGAGAGGGTAAGTGAGAAGATAGCAAAATCTTGGTTTCTGTTTATGTAAGAACATGATCAGCAAATCCAGGGCAGCCTCTAAATCTAGCTAGTCTTTTTGTTTGTGTTTAAATGTCAAGCATTTTCCCTTGGCTTCTTGGATTATATTCAGAGACTACCTAAACCAATGGAAGATAGTTTGATTCAGGTTGTTCTAAATTCTATCAACGAGTATTAGTGTTGTTAGATGAGGTTGCTTCCGTATTTTTGGTTTAAATTAAGCGTCATGATGTGTGTGTGTGTGTGTGTGTGTGTGTGTGTGTGTGTGTGTGTGTGTATTTCTTAGCCTACAGTTCATGATAGCAGTTGATTCAGAGTGAATCTGGAATTAGAATGACTTATTTTCTTAAAAATTTCACAAAATCACAAACATTTTATAATGTAGGGTTGTTTATGATATTACATATGGTCATCTTCTTTCACAGAAAATAGCTTTGAAGATCTAGTTCAGTAAGAGCCAAGTTAACATTGAAAAAGAATGTGTTACCTTCAAATCTCCATAAACCAGGATAAAATGCCATGGTGTATAGACAATGAATATAACAGGAATCATCCTCCCATTCCAATTGACAATAGAAAGTAATATATCAGACAAAAATAATAGCATGTAATGGCATTTCAATTATATTTTAAAATAAAGACTGCCTGAAGATCTGAAAAGCAAAATAGCCAGCTATTGGCTCTTACCTTGACCTTAGTCTGAAATGGTGATCCTGTCTCTTGGAATCTCAGTATAAGACTGTTGAGGGTTGTTTCCTCCCATTGTATAAC
>NC_022029.1:38824691-38837517 GCF_000317375.1 Microtus ochrogaster
GGATATGGCTATGACAAACAATGCTGCTAGGAACATAATTGAACACAAAACCTTTAGGTACAATTGAGCATCCTTTGAGTATATACCCAAAGTGGTTTTGCTGGGTCTTGAGGAAGGTTCTTTCCTAAATTTCTGAGAAATCACCATAGTGATATCCAAAAAAGCTGTACCACTTTGCACTCCCACCAGCAATGCAAGTGTGTTCCCTTTACCCCTCACCCACTCCAGCATAAGTTGTCATCAGTGTCTTTGATCTTGGCCATTCTTAAAGATATAAGATAGAACCTCAGAGTTGTTTTAATTTTGCATTCTCTGAAGATTAAGGATGTTGAATGTTACCTAAGTGTCTTTCAGCCATTTTAGAGTCCCCTGTTGAGAGTTCTCTGTTTGGGTCTGTACTTCATTTTCTTTTATTGGATTATTTGTTCTTTTGATGACTAATTTCTTGAATTATTTGTATATTTTGGAGATCAGGCCTCTGTCTAATGTGGGGTTAGTGAAGATCTTTTCCCATTCTGTAGGATGTTGTTTTGTCTTGTTGACTGTGTCCTTTGCTTTATAGAAGCTTTTCAGGTCCCATTTATTAATTGTTTCTCTTTGTCTGTGCTGCTGGGGTTATATTTCAGAAATGGTCTCCTGTGCCAATGTATTCCAGTGTACTTCCCACTTTCTCTTCTATGAGGTTCAGTGTGGTTGACTTTATGTTGAGATTGTAGATCCATTTGGACTTGAATTTTGTGCATGGGGGTAGATATGGATCTATTTTCATTCTTCTACATGTTGATATCCAGTTATTCCAGAAACATTTATTAAATATGTTTTCTTTTTCCACTTTATATTTTTGCTTCTTTGCCAAAAATCAGGTATTTGTAGGTGTATCTATTAATATCTGTGTCTTTGATTCAGTTCCATTGGTTCTCATGTTTGTTTTTATGCCAATACCAGCCTGTTTTCTTTATTGTAGCTCTGTGTTAGAGTTTGAAGTAAGGAATTGTGATGCCTCCAGAAGTTCCTTTATTGTACAGGATTGTTTTGACTATCCTGGGTTTTTTGCTTTTTAATATGAAGTTGAGTACTGTTCTTTCATGGTCTGTGAAGAATTTTTCTGAGATTTTGATAGGCATTGCATTGAATCTGTAGGTTACATTTGGTAAGATTGCCATTTTTACTATGTTAATTCTACGTCCACAGGAACATGGGAGATCTTTCCATTTTTTGGTATCTTCTTCAATTTCTTTTTCAAAGATCTAAAATTATTGTTATACAGATCTTCCACTTGTTTGATTAGAGTTACTCTAAGATATTTTATGCTATTTATGGCTATTGTGAAGGGTAATGTTTCTCAGCATATTTATCATCTGTGTAAAGGAGGGCTACTGATTTTTTGAGTTAATCTAGTATCCTGCTATATTACTGAAAGTATTTATGAGTTGTAAAAGAATAAAAGAAGAAATTAAAGACTTCCTAAAATTCAATGAAAATGACCATACAACATATCCAAACTTATGGGACACAGTGAAAGCAGTGTTAATAGGAAAGTTAATAGCCTTAAACACCTACATAAAGAAGCTAGAAAAAAATCCCACACTAGTGAATTAGCAGAACATTGGAAAATTAAAGAACAAAAAGAGGCAAACTCACCCAGGACAACTAGATGGCAGGAAATGATCAAGTTGAGTGCTGAAATCAACAAAATAGAAACAAAGAAAACAATACAAAGAATCAATGAGACAAAGAGTTGGTTTTTTGAGTAAATCAAGAAAACAGACAAGCTTTTATCCAAACCAACCAAAAAGCAAAGACAGACTATCCAAATTAACAATTCTTAAATGAAAAGGGGACATAACAACAGACATGGAGGAAATACAGAGAATCATCAGGTCATATTTCAAAAACTTGCACTCCACAAAGTTGGAAAACTTAAAGGCAATGAACAACTTTCTCGATAAATATCGCTTACCAAAATTAAATCAAAACCACATAAGCAAATTAAACAGACCTATAACTGCTAAAAAAAATAGAAGGAGTCATCAAAAGAATCCTAACAAAAAAAGCCCAGAATTGTATGTTTTCAGCTGAGAGTCCAAAAGATTTTCAAAAAAGTACTCATACCAATAGTGGTCAAATTGTTTTACAATTATAGAAGTGGAAGGAACATTGCCAGACTCTTCTTTTGAGTCTATAATTACCCTGATACCCAAGCCACATAAAGATATTACTAAGAAGGAGAATTATAGACCAATCTCACTCATGAACATTGATAGAAAAATATTCAATAAAATATTGGCAAATCGAATCCAAAAACACATCAGAAATATCTTCTACCATGATCAAGTCAGCTTAATATCAGAGAGGCAGGAAGTTCAATATATAAAAATCTGTCAATGTAATCCACCATATAAACAAACTGAAAAATAAAAACCACATGACCATCTCATTAGATGAAAATGCCTTTCTCAAAATATAACATCCCTTCATGATAAAATTCTTGGCGATAACAACGATACAAGGAAGATACCTAAACATAATAATGGCAATATACAGTAATTCAGCAACCAACATCAAACTAAATGGAGAAAAACTCCCAGTGATTTCACTGAATCAGGAACAAGACAAGGTGGTCCAGGCAGTCTTTATTTATTAAGATACAATTGAAATGCCACTATGACAGTATCACTTTTTCTAAAAAAAAGACCATTTTATTAATGTTTTTTTCTGAAAAATAAAAAAACAACACAAAATTCTAAAAATTGATTTAAAATAAGCAATCAAAGTAGTCATTTAAAAAATGTGGAGATGGTTTGTTTAATATTATTTTAAATTCAACAATGAGAATAAAACCCTTAAAACAAAAACTGATAAATCAGTTTTTTGAAGTATTTGAAGACAGATTCATGTATACAGGTAAAAGTCTGAATTGGCTAGAAAATCTGTTGGCATGGAGGACTATTATTTTTTAAATCATATTTTCAATATTCAGAAAATTTAAATCTCTGTTATATAATACACTTTCAGTTACTATCCTTACTTATGCATGTATGCACACATACATATACATACACACATATCCCAACACACATACAAATAAACAATACAGATTTTATATCGCTAGAAAGTAAAGACTAAAGTGAAATTACTGATTAGGGTATTTATTGTTTGGTTGTGGGATAATTTATAGTTTTTAACTTTTTACTTGTCCTCACCTCTAAACTTTATTTGAATATACCAGATGTGCACTATTTCATGATACAAAAATGTGATTCTTTAATAATATCATCATTGCCTCCTACTCTTTATATACTTTCCTAGGTAAAAGAACAAATCGAGCTTATAATACAAGTCATTCAATTTAGAAGGAAACTGTAGTAGTCCATCATTCATTGTGAGTGTATGATTTTACTATCTATGAGCATGCCACACTGAACAACCAAGGCCTAGAGTTTAATAAAGTAAGGAAATCTGTTTCAGTGGACACATGTTTCAAATATTGCTTACAGTTTAGCAGGGATTTTTAAAAGGAAAATCTCAGGGTTGAATGGCCTTCCTGAGAGAAAGCATGGCCCCTGAATAGATCTGCATATTTAGCAAAGAGACAGAGTTATATGAAACTCAGTTAGGCATGGTGGCAGGTACTAGGAGTACTAGGACTGAATAATGAGGTTGGGCTCTGCCTTCTTGGCTAAGAAAACGTTGAAAAGCATGATTTAGCTTGAGTTTACTATTTTAATTGATCACATTGACTGCTGACCATGGAACAAAATGAAGAACAGGAATCAAACCTGAGAAATGTCCCAAGAGAGTATTTCAGTAATCTTGGCAAAAAGACTAATAAATCAGAAAATTGGCAAGTGAGAAAAAGATGAAATCAAGAGATTTAAGAATTGTGCTGTTAAGGTTTGGGGTACATTGGTTATGGAGTGCCAGAAAAACCGGACTCTGCTTTGAACACAGAAAACTAAGCACAACCCATACAATAAAATCCCAATTCAAACAGAAGAACAATATTATTAAAACCATTGTAAGCAATTGAATTTCATGAGATTTCAAGGACTGTCTCTCAAGCAAATCTCAAACTGCAACTCAGAAAAAAATCAGAGTAATGTAGGGAGTTGGATGGATGATGCCAAGTCTAAACACTTAATGAATGTTGAAATAGGTAATGAGTCTAGGTATAATTAAAATCCACAAGATTGCCTTTGGTTTCCATGACTATTCAAAACTTCTGATAGAATCAGCTGAGGTCTCTATTTGACTACATGGCATGTCAGCATTTGAGGTTGGGGAGGGGCAATCTTGAATATTTTTCTCCAGAGATAAATATAATTCTGAGCATTTTTCCTAGTATACTTCCTTTAAGCAAATATTAAAGGTTAAACTAAAGGTTAATGTCTTGGTTAACCATTTAGCATCACTTCAGCAAGGTCTCATTTTCAGGCCTTTTCAACTGAAATACAGGCAGAGCTTTCTCCTGAATATTTCTGTCTGCAATTTTTGTACCCATTTCCCAACATCTAATAACACTGGATTTAGTTTTTCTGTTCTGCAAAGTTAATAGTGGCCTGGAAAAATTAGTATAGATGATAAACACACTTTGTAACAGTGAATCCCTATAAAATTATGGCATTTGGCTGTTGGATCTTCTAATTGGTCTTTGGGTAATTTTCATAGTACTCTAATCTTATCGGCAAAGTCCAGTGTTACATTAAACAGGAGTGGCTCCATCAAGATCTTCAGATGTGCTTTTAGTAGATGTAATTACAAAAGACATTTGATCCAGACTGCTTCTATCTGCAAGTTTAAAAAAGGATTGTATTCACCTGTTTTCTAAAATTAAAAATAGTCTCAAAACAAAATCCTCTACTTAGGAAGCAATGGTACAGAAATACTAATTTTAGAGGCAATAAAAATTCTGTTTGCAGACCTGTATGTTTTCTTTTGAAGTTTTGATTTGCCTTTCCCTATAGGTGAATGAAGCTAAGAAATTCCAGGTGTGTCTTTACTTTAGGTTGTTAGCTAAACTTCTGAAAATGGACAAAACTGAAATTTCTCTTTGCTTCAAAGTGAGGCATTAACCCTATCACACAGTGCTGTGATGGGAGGAATTAAGATGAGAAAAACAACACTAAATAAACTTTGTGTCTAATTTGCATTGTAGTGTTTGTGATCCAAATAATTTACAAACAAAAATTAAAGCAAAAGGCACTAAGAATGTGTGGGTTGTGTACTATGAACAATTACTTTTAAAATAAACTTTGAGGATAAAGCATACAAACAAGCATAGAGGACATGTGTTCTTGCCTATATTCAGTGTCCCTCTGCTCCTTAGCACTGTAGGGACAATGGTGGGTTTTTGTTGTGCTTCTTCTGTGGAACGCCTAGTGCATTGACATGAACAGAAAAATACTAGGGGCTATGTGAGAAAGACCTCCACTAAATCTCTATAATCATGCTCCTAGTGATTTCTTTTACCTGCCAGGAAGATCAAGAGTTCTTAGATGGTTATTCTGTATTTATTGGATTAGGAGTACATGTCCATTGAAGGCCATGTATCATGTATCATGTTTGGAAAACCAAATAGAAGAAATACAATGGACAAATTTCAATTTTCAGTGAAAGTGAAATTGTTTCTAAAGTATGTATGGACGCTTGTGTTTTCATTCTGAAGTACTTTAATAACGGATACATACATATTCAAGTTATGTTCTTTCTATAAGCTGACACAGAATGGAGGAAAAATAAACAGATGATGATAGATGATAGATAGATTTATTGATAGATAGACAATAGACATGATAAACTGTCAGACAAATAGACGGATACATGGGACTATACACATACACCCACAATCTAAAGGTGTTAGCACATTGAAACTATACTAAACATGAGAAAAATATTATCGATGCAAGTATACGTTTGCAATGCCCAGCCAGGGGTATGTGAGCGTACATTATTGGAAGCCAAATGTAGACAATTCAATGAAAAAAAACCTAGTTTCCTTTACAGAACAATTGGAATTGAGGAACATTTCAACTTGCTCAGCCCAATATTAATTTTTACTGTGAGCTATAAGGCTAGACAGAAACTCATGCTGTGTATGAATTCATTTTCAGATCTACAGTGTGAATCTGAAACATTTCAAATTCATCTTCAGACCAAAACTCGTTTTAGTGTAGCTTAGATGGCTTCAATTACTTCCTTGATCATTATCTAAAAATCTACAATTATTTTAGTGGTTATTATTTTTCATTGTCTTTTTAGAATTTTCATTGTTCAGAGTTACTTTACCATATCTTTTTAAAATAATTTATCATTTCAGTAAGTGATAAAGACATTGGTTATTAAACTACTAAATGTTATGCCTAAGGGATCACAGGAAGTCTCCTGCAAGCCATAACTGAGTATTTACAGCTGCTGTCATTCCACCAGCTGAGCTCATTCTCCTGTTATCTTCATGAAGAAAGTTTGAGAGTATTACACTATAACTTGCAATTCTAGAAAGTCTGTTTCTTTATTTTATTATTTTTTAAAATAAAGTGAACTATCATTTTTACATTATACATACCAACCCAAGTTCCTGCTCCCTCCCCTCCTCCCATTCCTTCCACTTATCAACCATCCACTTCTCAGAGCGGGTAAGGCCCATTGCTTTGGGAAAGGTCCATGGCCCACTTATCTACTGTATCTAGGCTGAGAAAGGTATCCATCCAAAGAGAACAGGTTCACAAAAAGCCAGTACAAGCAGTAGAGATAAATCTTGGTGCCACTGCCAGTGGCACCTCAGTCTGTCCCAGGCTTGCAACTGTCAGTCACATCCAGAGGGACTAGTTTGGTGCGATGTTTGTTCCTTCCCAATCTGGCTGCTGTTGTTGAGCTCCCATTAGCTCCGGTAGACTGTTTCCATGGGTACACCCATCATGATCTTAACCTCCTTGATCATATTCTCATTCCTCCAACTCTTCAACTGGACTTTGAAAGTTCAGTCCAGTCCAGTGCTCCAATACAGGTCTTTGCCTCTGTATCCATCATTTGCTGGATGAAGGTTATATGGTGATATTTAAGATATTTATTATTTTTTAAATATTTGTCTCTTTTATTCTCTATACATTGTTCATTAGAGACCTCTTGGGAAATCTAGAAGCAGAATGGACTCTTTAAAGAAAGGAAAAGAAAGGTAGACAGTTCATATAATCTAAATTCTGGAGGGGTTATTTAAAACCTCTAAAGTGACACTGTGACTGGAAGTCTAGAAGGATCAGGGATTTAATTGAATGGTGGAGCTATTACCTCTTCCTAGGATTGGTTCTTAGCACTTGGAATAAAACATATCTAGGAGGTGATATTGCTTCTTGTAGTTACAAAAATTGGGAAGTAAAAGTAAAATACTAGATTTCAAAAGTGTTTGATGGTATTAACATGGAATAACTATAAAGCTACCATTCAAGAACCTCATGCTTAAGAAGAGAAAAAAAGTAAAATTGTGATCTTATTTATAATTAATATGAATATTGGTAGTGTTTTCTTTTTCAAAATCTAAGCAATGCTTTCCATTAGTCCTACTTTTCAGATGAAACAAAACATAAAGGAAAACAAATCAGATACCTTTTAGTCTTCCATGACTTACTCTAGAATTATGGCTAATATCCTGCCTGAATATTAACATGGATATGTTTAAAGAACTAAGTCTTTCTCTTTTTTAATCATTCTTAATGAAACACTGACACTTAAAACTACCACGGTCTTTTAATTTTCTTCAAAATTAAAAAAAAAAGATGATTTTGATTTGAAAGTATAGTAAGACAAATCTGAACTGCAGATAGTAGGTACAATGGTGTGTATCTCACTATATTCTCTACTTCCAGGTTTGCAATTTCTGAAAGAAAAATATTGGATACTAAATGTACTTACCTTTGCAATAATCATGTAGGAATCACATGACGTGCTTATAATGTCCACTGAAGAGAACTAATACATTTGTTAAGACACAAACAATTGTGTGAATAGAGCTGTTAGTTGGATAAGCTTTTGTCATCCCAGCAAAATTCCAGAAAAATTTATCAAAGACCTCAAAAGAACAATATTCAACTTCATATGGAAAATCAAAAAAACTCATGATAGCCAAAACAATCCTGTACAATAAAGGAACTTCTGGAGGCATCACAATCCCTGACCTCAAGCTCTACTACAAAGCTGCAGTACTGAAAATAGTCTGATATTGGCAAAAAAGCAGACAGGAGAACCAATGGAACTAAATTGAAGATCCTGATATCAAGCCAAACACTACCTGATTTTTGACAAAGAAGCAAAAAATATCAAATGGAAAAAAGAAAGCATACTCAATAAATGGTGCTGCCATAGCTGGATATCAACATGTAGAAGAATGAAAATAGATCCATATTTATCACCATGCCCAAAACTCAAGTCGAAATGGATCAAAAACCTCAACATAAACCAACTACACTGAACCTCATGTAGAGAAAGTGGGAAGTACACTTGAACACATTGGCACAGGAGATTACTTCCTAAATAACCCCAGTTGCACAGACACTGAGAGAAACAATTATTAAATGGGACCTCCTGAAACCAAAAAGCTTCAGTAAAGCAAAGGACATGGTCAACAACAAATGGAAGCCTACAGAATGGGAAAAAAATCTTCACCAACTCTACATGAGACAGAGCGCTGATCTCCAAAACATGCAAAGAACTCAAGAAATTGATCATCAAAAGAGCAAATAATTTAATAAAAAATGGGGTAAATACATAAGCAGAGAACTCTCAACAGAGGAATCTAAAATGGCTGAAAGACACTCAAGGTAATGTTCAACATCCTTAGCTATCAGAAAAAATGCAAATCAAAACGACTCTGAGATTCCATCTTACACCTGTAAAAATGGCCAAGATCAAAAAGACTGATGGCAGTTTATGCTGGAGAGGATGTGGGTTAAAGGGAACACTTGCCCATTGTTGGTGGGAGGGCAAACTGGTACAGCACTTTTATTTCAGTATGGTTATTTCTCAGAAAATTCATAAACAACCTTCCTCAAGACCCAGCAATACCACTGCTGTGGGATAATGGTCTTGTACCCTTAAAGATTTGTCAGTTGTGTTGGCTTAATAAAATGTTGATTGGCTACTAGCTAGGCATGAAGTATAGGTGGGGTTACCAGAACAGAATTCTGGGAAGAGGAGAGGCTGAGTCTGTAGTCATCACCCAGACCAAGAGGAAGCAAGATGAGAATGCTTCACTGATAAAGGTACTAAGCCACGGGCTAACACAGACAAGAATTATGGTCTAATTTAAGATGTAAGAGTTAGTTATTAAGAAAGCCTGAGCTAACAGGCCAACCAGTTTATAATTAATGTAGGCCTCTGTGTGTTTCTCTGGGACTAAATTGTTGTGAGACCATGACAGACAGAAACCCGTCAACATACCACTTTTGGGTATATACCCAAAGAATGCTTAATCATATCACATTGACATGTGCTTATCTATGTTCACTGCAGAATTATTTGTCATAGTCAGAACGTAGAAACAATTTAAATGCCTCTTGACCAAATAATCGAAAAAGAGAATGTGTCACATTTACACAATGGGTAAAAAAAAATGACAGCAGAAAAAAAAGAATGACATCTTAAAGAATGACATCTTGAAATTTGCAGACAAATGGATGAATGTAGAAAATATCATATTGAGTATTGAGTGAGGTAACCCAGACCCAGAAATACAAATATAATATGTACTCACACATACATGATATTTAGACCTAAAACAAAGAAAAACCAGCTTACAATTCACAACCTCAGAGAAGCTAGAAAACAAAGAGGACCCTAAGAGATGCATGCATGGATCTAATGAACATGGGAAGTAGAGAAAGACAAGATCTTCTGAGAATATTGGTAGCATGGGGACCAAGGGGGAGGACTGAAGTGGAGAAAAGAGGAAGGTGGGAATGGAGCGAAATATATAGCTCAATAAAATCAATAAATAAAAAGAAAAACTTTTGCAAAACTAACAAAGAGCTTAACAATTTTGGTACAAGTGTATATTTTTGTGCTCACTGAAGGATGTTTAAAGTGTACTAGAAAACATAAGTATGCTAGAATATTCATAAAGAAAAGCAACAGGCAATATTTGCATTGATACATGTTGTATTCAATTATAGCCCTGAATTCATTCAATCTCTAAGACCTTGAAACATAATAGAGAGGCTGAACTAAAATAGAAAACAACAACATAAAAAAAAGAAAAGAAAGTTACTTTATTCTGAGAAAACTAGTGTTTCAGGGCCAGGTAAATGGACATGTGGATAGAGTGCTTGCTACTTAAGCGTGAGGATTTGAATTCAGATCTCCATGACATATGTAATAAGACTGATGTATCAGAACACTGCTGTAATGACAGTCCTGGAGAGGCAGAGACAGGAGGACCTTGGGGGCTTGCTAGACAACCAGCTTAGGGCAATGGGTGATCTTCCTGTTTCATAAGTTGAGAGCCATCTCTATGACTGATGTTGACCTTCTATTTCAAAACGCTGTAAAAAAATAAATTACTCAGAAAATGATTTTAGAAAAATTAGATTATAACAGGAATAAAAACCAAATGAAACACTTGAAGTCATTTCTCTAAAGGGAATGTCAAACAAATTAAAAATGAATAATAAGAATAAAAAAGAATGGAACCAGAAATATATTAAGAAATCTTATGGATTCTAGTACTGAAGGAGATATTTGCAAAATGGACTAGAAGAAAAAGATATAAAAAGTTATAGTCAATAGCTTTAGCAACAAAAAACATTTAAAATGTTTATGAAGCAAATAAATGAAAAAAAAGCTAATTTAAAACTGCAACAATGGCATTTTTAAAAGTCTTTTCTTAAAACATAAGAGAAAAGTCACTAATTCCATATAACAGCTTTATATTTTTACTTTTAGGTAAATATTACTTTTAGATAGTAAAGCAACGGAATGGGAGAAAAGCATATTAAAAAATAAAACTAATTGTTTACTCCCAGAATAGTGTCTAGACAGAGATTTGAACTCCTGATAACTCATATGTAGGAGCTGAATGAAGACTAATTCTAGTACAGAACTGACTAGGAATTTCTCTTGCATCTTACCTTGAATATACACAAAAGAAAATCAGAGAGGGGCTGGAATGGGTGCCTCAGGCACTGAGTTGAAATTACAAGTACAAGGAGCTGAGATTTGTGAGAAAATGCTGATCACAAGACCCAGCTCCCAAGCTATAATGTGTCATCCGTGAGCAAGACCAACTAGGAATCAGGAAGCAGCTGAAACCATCAAAGGGATGAAAGACAGTGAAAAGACCTTAAAGCAACCTCGGACAAGAAAACCTATGATCAAAATGTGAAAAAGAATAAAGAATAGACTGATATATGTCTCCTCGATGACAACAATCAAAAAGAGAAACAAGGAAAACATTTTTAATCAAATTAGCTAGACATAGAAACAATATATGTCATATTTCCTTTTTATTTGAAAGTTATTAAAACTGTAGTCTTGAAAGCTGGAGAGAGAGAGAGAGAGAGAGAGCGAGAGAGAGAGAGAGAGAGGGGGGGGGAATGGAACTATTGTACTGATAGATGATATTATTGGGTGAAGTTAATATGTGTAAATAAACAAGATATATACTTTGAGTGCACTGAAAAATAATCATCAAATCATACATTTTTAGATAAAATTCAGGATTATAGAAGTACAGATGTATCTCTAAAGATACAAGTCATTGGACAACTTTATATTGATAGCTGAAGTAGTAATTTATGCAAACTAACATACTAAAATGTCATGTAAAATAAATATATCAAGATCTGAATCATAGGGAATTTAAATGCACAGGATGGAAATATTATTCTGGAAATGGTACTATACATCATAACAAAATAAATCTGGGAAGCAGTATTAGTGACAGAAACCATGGACTTTAACAAACAGAATGTTATTGTCAGTAGACATAAAATAATAATAGTAATAGTAATAATAACATAGTTCTTATCAGTTTAAGATATACCACATATTAGACAGTGTACTGAAATTCTGGATACTAATTTCAGCACTTTAAAGTACAATAGCAAAACATTGTAATGTAATACCTGACCCCATGTACCATATTGAGAAAAGAGCTTCACTTTATTCATGATTCTGGAGGCATAGGGTTATGATTCTGATATTAACATGGTTCTGGTGAGATCCTCCAAGTGTGAGTCATCTTGATAGTGACAATGTGTCTAAGAGAGTAAGATCAAATTAGTAGAAAGGAACTAAGGGAAAGGGAACATCTCTTGGGAGAATGCCAAGGTCCAAGACCCTGCCTAATTTCTGCAATGGTCAGGGTCTTTAATAACATTTACCACAACTCCTCTACCACCACAGTGAGGACCAAGCCTCCAACACATTAACCTTCTTAGGAGTGACCTCATATAATACTCAAACTACAGTACATACACTATTGTATCTTCTCTATAATCCAATGACCACCTGCTATCACTATTCTTGTTGACCAATGAAGGAATCAAGACCCTATTAATTAGCCTAACTCAGAACTGTGAAATTAGTTAGTGGGGGTTACATCAGAATATTTAGAATCTTTGTTAATTTTTTTCTTCCTGACCTACAAACTGTCAAAAAGTATAGCAATAGTAATGATGTAACAAGAATACAAATAAATAAACTTAGAAAAAAAAGCTTTAAGATCTTTTTTTTTTTTTTCTTTGAAGAAAGAAATTGAAGAAGACACAAGAAAATGGAAGGATCTCCCTTGCTCCTGGATTGGGAGGATGAACATAGTAAAAATGGCAATTCTACCAAA
>NC_022029.1:38839418-38851525 GCF_000317375.1 Microtus ochrogaster
GGACTTAATTGGGGGAGGGGGAGGGAAATGAGAGGCGGTGGCGGGGAAGAGACAGAAATCTTTAATAAATAAATAACTTAAAAAAATTAAAAAAAGATCTATGCATTTCAGATTAATTGAACCAAAGTGGAAATACTTACAACCTCCACTAAGTTGTAAGACTCAGCAGACTTCTTCCATGGATTAACAGACTAAGCAGACAAAACAGTTTTAGTGTTTGTTAGGAAGAGTAGGACGGTAAGTTTGATTAAATGAACTTAGATTCCAACACTCAATACCCAGAAAGGAACAGTCAAGTGCAGGCCTCACTTACAGCTTACTTTCTTATTTTGATTTTTGTTTCCTTCCCTCCTTCTTTCAATCCCTTCTTTTCTCCCTCTCTTGTCTTCCTCTGTCTTTCCTCTGTCTCTGTCTCTGTCTCCGTCTCTGTATCTCTTTCTCTCTCTCTTTCTCTTTCTCCCCCTTTCTCTTTCTTTCTTTTTGTCTTACTCCCTTCCTTTCTTTGTGAGAAAGGCAGAGCCACTCTTTAATACATGGTAATCAACTTAGCCTCTCAAATGCTGGAATTATAAGAAAGAAACACGGCATCTGGCTCAATAATATTTCTTAACTAAAGAAGTAACTTTAATGGAAAGAGAGGCTCTCCAGCTGCTCTGTCCAAAGCCATAGCCACTACCAATACAACAGTCATTGTCCAGTACCACTGCCACTGTCCAACACCACAGCCTCTGTCCAGTACCACTGCCACTGTACAATATCACAGCCACTGTCCAACACCACAGCCACTGTACAGTACTACAGACACTGTCCAATGCTATAGCCACTGTCTAATTTCCAGCCACTGTCCAGTACTACAGTCACTGTCTAATACAACAGGCACTGTCCAATTCACAGCCACTGTCCAGTACTTCAGCCACTGTCCAGTACCACAGTCACTGTCCAATACAACAGGCACTGTCCAATTCACAGCCACTGTCCAGTACTACAGCTTCTGTCCAGTACCACAGCCACTCTCCAACACCACAGCCACTGTCCAATACCACTGCCGCTGTACAACATCAAAGCCACTGTCCAGTACAACAGCCACTGTCCAGTACCAATGCCACTGTCCAATACAACAGGCACCGTCCAATTCACAGCCACTGTCCAGTACTACAGCCACTGACCAGTACTATAGCCACTGTCCAGTACTACAGCCATGGTCCAGTACCACAGCCACTGTCAAGAACCACAGCTACTGTCCAGTACCACAGCCACTGTCAAGTATCACGGCCATTGTCCATTGTGGTTTTACAAGTGCATTGCCCAGTAAAACATTCACTGCTTACATGGTATGGACTTGATCATTTGGATTGATGTTAGCCTTAAATAAGCTATACTCTTAACTATAAAATGTACATTAAATTTTGAAACTAATCAAATATTTATTATAAAAATAATCATGAATGATTTTCTGTTCCTTTAATATCAAATAATAATATGTGGGGTGGACTGGGTTAAATGAATTTTTAGTTATAACCTTACCCAGGTTTCTTTTCATTTTAATAATTTAGCTATTATAAAAAAATTAATTACATGTATGACTTGGATTATGTATCTAAAAATATTACTCTGTTCTATCAAGTCACGGAGTTTACATTTTCTTAGCTAATACACAACCAACCATAGAATACTTTGCTCTTTCTTATACATACTTACAGAGACAAGTGAATTTTCCTTAAAGACATAAATAAGACATTTGATATTCTAAAAGTATAAAAATAAGTCAAATAAACATTAAGTTCCTTCTAAATGTTTAGTATTTCTATCCAATTTCGACAGCAATAGCTAAGGCTTTTCATGGAAATTTCTAAATCTATCTGTTTGGAAAGATAAAAGACTAAGAATTGATATAAGTAATTGCTATTACATAAAAATCATTTGCATGGGATGGACAGGAATGATAGGGAGAGAAAAATGACATCAGACATCAAGGCACAATAAATAATATTTTAACAGAGACAGAAAAATATTGACCAATGGGCAAAAAATAAGACAAGAGGACTAGACTGCTTTACAACTTGGAAAATCACTATCACTAGGGGATTTTTGACATCATTGCAGAATGAAGAAACCATTCAATAAGGGTGACTGAACAATTAATTGGCCACATAAATTAGATTATTTAATTGAATTCTTACTTTTCATTACTATTCTAAAAAAATCAATTCTATATATGTGAAGGACTATAAAGTTCAGGGGAATCTTTGAAGCCTTAGAAAAATACAATGACTAATAAATATTTAGATATTTAAAAGTTTAGCATAGAAAACAACTTCAAAATATGTTCAGAATTAAGACACTGGCAAATTCCATTACTTGTCAGTTAAATTCTTCTGTTCAACAGGCATCTTGAAGACAAACTCTGAGACAAAATCAGGGATGATTGCAGCACATGAAAGGGTTATCTTATCAATGAGTAAAAGACAAAAGCTCAGTGAAATATAAAAACTTGAATATCCCATATAGAAGAAGCAGATGTTTCCTCATGAAAATCATTTTTTTAAAAAAATTCATTAGTGATAAAGGCAATACAAATTACCCCTTGAAAACTCCTTTACACTCATAAGTTCCTCACTATTATTATAAAGGCAGACAAAGCAAGTATCAGGAAGGAAACAAATCAATCAATTCCTGGCTAAAGTACACATATAATCAGTAATAAAGCACTAATGAATGTGGGTAAATATTTGTATAACCTATAATGAACACTACATATCCATTTACTACTATATTGCATATATTCTTTCTGTCAGCACCATAAAAAGTATCGACATATCTGTAAATAAAGTTTTATCAGGTAGAGGAAATGTAGGAATGAAAAGAAGATAAGAAGTAGGTGGGGGAGAGAAGGGAAGGGGAAGAGGATTGTCTGGGGGAAGGAGGGAGCTAAAGCATGAGAAACAGATTACGGAAAAGAGGTAAAAGCATGGTTGGGAAGGGAAAAAAGAAAAGATAGACTACAAATGCCCAGACATGGATATAGGGTAATGTAGCATTCTCTGGATACTATACATGCAGAAATTAAGGAAATGAAACATTATTATAACCATCTTACGGCATAATGAGTCATAAAGGAATGTGTTATATAATACTATGTTTACAACGTCAGAGAAAGAAGATGACAGGTGACTGTTTATGAATGAGTATCTAAACGCATCAGATACAATGTAGTCAGATTTGTGAAAGAGGTAGGTGTTAAGATGGAAAGTAAGATTATGTCATTATAACATCTTAATCTTAAATTGAATGGTGGTGCTCATGAGACACTTTATGGATAAGGAATATAGTTCTAGTAAATGATTGGAACTACAAACTAATGAATATATTAAATTCTTGTTTTCATTACATATTCATAAATATTATAAGGTTTAATTTATTAACCAGGCACGGAGTAGTGTCAGTGACATACACAGTTATAAAAATATCCCAGAACAAAATTGTAAATTAAAAGTTATTTATTTATTGAATTCTTTATTTTGTATTATCAGATGGGTTGGTTAAAGAGAATATAATTGTATAACGTGATACCAAGAATAAGTGAAAACATAGAAAAGGGGGATGGTATGTTTCTATTATGGCTGTGTTTTAATACATATATACATGCATATATGTCTATTAATACACAGGAAGGATTAAGACATTTATACTTGTCTATGGATCAGCTACTGTGCATGATAACCAAGGGAAATTATATATATTTAACCTGTGAAGAAGGCAATAGTCATTTGCTTCTGGAAACTTCTCAGTATTTATCTTTGGTCCATGTCCTGACTCTTCCATATATTTATTCTAGAGTCTACTTTTTTCATTCCCTCAAGATTTCTTTGGGTTCCCTGAGCCGTCCAGTGGAAAACAACAACGAGCTTGCACTTGGTTATTGCAATTTGTGCTCAGCATGGTGCCACAGTCCTTATTAGTGGATGTACGACAGAGTAAAATTGATCTAGTTTGCCTTATGTTCTGGAGTGTGGAAATATTACAAAAATGAAATTATGAGAATTTTTGTTTTATTTTGTTTTCAGTACATTCCGACCAAAATTTTCCTTCCCTCCACTCTTCCCAGCCCCACCATGCCACCTCCCTTCTCTCCCAGATTCACTCCTCTTCAATTTCCTTTCAGAACAGAGCATGCCTCCCAGGGCTATCAACTGAGCACAGTATATTTATTTTTAAAATTGAGCACCTGACTCTTAGGTTCCATGTTGCATAAGTGTCTGGAAAGAACGCTTTGTTTCAGCTACCAGAGAACAGCACAACACAACATATTTGCAGGAAATTTGGATTTTTCATATGTTCTTATAAAAAAAGGCCTCATTAAGAAAGAAACAAATGCATATGTGCCTTCTTGAAAATGTTGTAACACTAGCAATGAGACTTTCCATATGGGCATTAGATCAATTTCATGCATAAACACAACACTAGAAACAGACTTCTTGAATAACCAGATAACAAAAGCTTACAAACTTCTGTGTTAGAGGACAAATAAAAATACCATATAGAATATTTTTTGTAATATGAGGAAGAGATTTTAGATAAAAAATATATGTAATCATACTCAATTTTTTGAAATGCAAACTCAGATAAAGGAAATTCAAAAGGCTTCCAAAGTTAGTATAGGAAATAACAATTAACCCCAGACAGTGTTTTGAAGGTAGAATTTTAGTTCACAGAATCTTTCTGCTTGCAGGTGGCTTGCTTGTTTTATATTTAGCAGAGCCCAAGATGTGTTTGTTAAGAACAAGTTCCCTTTCTAATTTGCATATTATTTCAAGAATAGTACCGAATTTCTAAATGAGACTGCTGAAATATTTTTTTATGGTGTTGATTTACTGTGTGGATCAAAATTAGGATCTGAACTTCTTGAGTCCTTAATTCTTATTATGGGTCACTTGTTTCTCTTACAGTGAGTTTTTACGTCTTATGATTTTTCTTAGAATTTAATGGGTGTGAACTCACTTGCATTCTCTAAAATGAACAAAAGCCAAGATGGAGACAGACCAAAACAAATGTCTAACATCCTTCCTTGCTGGTAATTACAATCACAGTGGACTTGTTTTTTCAATGATGTTTAATTGACTGTCATTTGCTTTTCCTATTTTGTTTTGTTTAATTTCAGATCTTGTAAGAATTGGAAGTAGGAGGTGTTTAAAGCAATAGCATCTAAAGGCGATTAAGCTTAGTAAATTGTTCAGACTTGAAGACTAGAGTTAAGTGGAAATTCTTTTCAAGGAAAATAGCTTTAAAATTTTGTTATTAATAAAACTATTGCACTCATTTAACACCCCTCTATATTAACTCCATGCACACACTCACATGGCTAGTAGTGTCTGGAGACAACCATGCTGACAGGTCTCAATTCAATTTGTGATTTCAATTTGTGTTGGTCATAAAATATTTAGCCTGATTTTTCCTGAAACGTTCATTCTGAGAGTGGCTCATATCTTCTAATCATTTCTCAAAACCACAATCCCCATTAACACCACCAGATTTAGAAAACAAAACATAAGAAACTCAAATTAGAATGGTTTCACAATCTTTATTCATATGCACATTGAGTTGAAGAAGTGTTGTTCAGGGCATATTTAGACTAAGGATTATTTATCACAATTAAATAAGTATGCAAATTACATACTTGTTTAAAATATTATATTATTGCCAAATGGTGTCTCATTAGTAGTTGTCTGTCCCTCAGCATTTGTTTATAAAATTCCTTACCATTTCTCATTTTCATTAGAATGACTTCTATGGTGGACACTGATGACTTATGTTCCTCATTCGTTTGCTGAAATGTAATTAAAGATACAGCACTTTATTAGTAGTAGTACAAGCCTGTCTACTACCTTGTGCTACCATAAAGTTCTCAAATCCAAGAAGACTCTTCAGGTTTGATTTGCTGACTTTCACTGATAGCACAAGCTGTCCTCTCCTCTCTGTTTTTCAGGATCATATGACCTCTTTTGATGGGTGACTTTTAAAACAATGAGTCCTTAATACAAATGGCACATCATGTCTTTAGGTCCTGTTTGCTTGTTGTTTCACACCATGTGAAATTGTACTTGCTCTTATTTAACAAATGTGAATGAGATCAAAATCTTCAGGATATAAAGCAAATCTTGAAAATAGGCATGGAGAATGCTATAATATCTGAACAATTAAAGAAAGAAAATTTCTGGTGTTTTAGCAGCAATATAAATTTTTAAATGGCATTGACACTAAGAGGAATGTATTTTTCAGTATACTTTAATTCATTCATTACATTTAGTAACAGTTTTGCTGTTCTTCAATTTGCATAATGTTATTCCTAAAAAGATACTAAAAATTATGTGGAAAGATTTAGTAGAACTCATTTAATAAATGATTTAAAATCCAAAGGAATTTTGAAAGCTCTTTCTTAAAACGTAAGGAAGATTTCAATAAGCTGCTTTCATTTTACTAATGTATTTCATAGAATTATTTTAAGAATACTAAAATTACCAAATTCCAAAAAATATGAAATTTTAATCACTTGGTTTGACAGCAAATGATAAACCTAAAGCATGATTTTGTATAATCTTTACAATATAAATAGATATTGCCTAGCAGAAATAAAAATATTCGGTGAACACAAACATGAAAAATCCATGTAAAAGAGCTAACACCACTTATAGGATCATTCATGCTTTCCTTTACCTTTGATTAAATGTTTTCCATCCTTATGCATTTACTAAAATTTGTATTTTTGTTTTATTTATTCATCTATTATTTATTTATTTGATATTTTTAAAACAGAATCTCTCTGTGTTACAGCTCTGATGAGCTGATTATCCTGGAACTCACTTTGTTAAACAGTTTGGCCTCAAATTTTCTGAGCTCCACCCACCTCTACCCCCTGGGTACTGGGACTAAAGGCATGTGCCACTACCGCCTTTTGAAAACTTTTACTTTTATTAATTCTACTGATACTATACCTCTTTCTCAATATCCCATTTAAAAAATGCAAAAAAGTAAACATTTTCTGAGTATTCACATGAAGGAGTTTTCTGATCCTTATAACGTTTAACCTTCTAAGTAAATCATTTCATGAAGGAAGTGCTGCATAGTTAACATAGGTTTTTCTGTATTATGATTACCTATCTCATAGCTGATGTTGGCTAATTTTTTTGACTCAAACAAGAGTCTTCTGAGAGAAGGGATCTCAATTGAGAAAATGCCACCATAAAACACAGCTATAGGCAAGCCTGTAAAGTATTTTCTTAGCGATTGATGTGAGAGGGCCTAGTCACATTTGCTTGGTATCACACATAGGTAGGTAGTTCTGTGTTCTCTAAAAAAACAGGTTGATCAGTCCATGTGGAGCAAACCAGTAAGCACCACCCCTCATGGCCTCTGCATCTACTCCTGCCTCCAGTTTCCATGCCTCCTTCAGTTCCTTTTCTGACTTCCTTCAATGATGAACAGTAATATAAAAATATTAGCTAAATATTTCCTTCACAATTTGATTTTGTTCATGGTGTTTTACCACAACAATTGTAACACTAACTTAACTATAGTTACTCTGTCAAAAGAGGCACCACTTAGTTTTCTAATACTCTA
Organism: Microtus ochrogaster; assembly: GCF_000317375.1. Classification (NCBI taxonomy): domain Eukaryota; kingdom Metazoa; phylum Chordata; class Mammalia; order Rodentia; family Cricetidae; genus Microtus; species Microtus ochrogaster. Next base: position 38,847,033 of record NC_022029.1, read on the forward strand.
CATAATGTAAATGTAGTAATTATAGGTTTGTTTGAGTCTGCTAATTTAATTTTGGTATGTGAAAACTGAGTGACTATTTTAAGCTTAGAAAATATTTCTAGCAATTTAATGCTTAAAAGTTAGTTGATGTGAAACTATTAGTAGTGTACAATGTAGAAAGTCATAATTTCTAAGAAACTCGAGAGACTGCTGCGTCAATCTTCCTGATCTGGATCATCATGCTTGAAATGAATGTCTCTTAATACAAAATATTGTGTCATTTTTGTCACTATTGTCATGTTGTTTGAGAAATTTTATATTATGCCTATTTACTGGCTTAAACATGATTTTCTATCATTTTCATATTAAATTAGTATTTGCATACTAATTTAATAATAAGAACTTCCAAAAGTGAGAAAAAAGTAGAGAGAATGAAAGTAAAAAGAAAGAGAACCATATCATACGTGTCTAGTGAATAACCCTGTGTGTGTGTGTGGGAGGAACTATTACAAATGTTTTGAGATTTGGTTAATTAAACACCAATAAAAATAGACAATTGAATAACTTATGTGCTGAAATTATTGAAGTTGATGAGCTTGTAGTTGTTTCCCTGAAGCTGTGGCTCTCCGGTATGAACTCATGAGATTGTGTATAGGATCAGAAGTGAAAAAAACTGCAAACTTGTACAATAACTATCGAGTTAACTAATAACTATGCCAAGAGGAAAAAATTCAGTTTTCCTGTAACTGATATGTATAAGTTAAAGGCATCTGATCCTTGCATAATGCCAGCATACATGTCTCATAACATTTTAGGAAACCCGACTTCTGGAGATCTTGCCTTTCTGAAGTGCCAACATGCAGGATTAAGACCCTTCTGCTGTGCTTCCATGCTCCCCAGCATGAGGCTGGTGTTAAGGGGAGCATGTATAGAAACATGGAAACTGTGCAGAGTGACTTTCTGACTTACTAGGACTAGGAGTCTCTCACTGATTGGTCAGTTTCAGGCGCATTTATTGTACTTGATTAGATGACAGACTAGTCATAATTATTGGTGATTGACTGATTTTCAGAACATGGCTTTTATTCCCTCTTATGTAGATGGGTGGCTACTTATTTTTGCTGTGGAAAGTTGACCAATCTTTTCCCTTATCAACTATACAACTTTTAGAGTAGTCACCAGTTTACAACAGAAATGGCAGGTGTTACTACATCTGTCAAAGCTTTACAGGACCCGCCCAATGGCCATTGTCTTTTAGAGTATAGTTTTTATTGTTTGAGGCAGAGTTCTAATTAGCTGAGACTGGCCTTAAAGTTCTGAACATTTTCCCTCCACCTTCCCTGTGATGGCCTGCACCAATACTTAGGTCTGTAATTCTGTGACTAACTCTCATTACTTCTTCCTGTGTTCACTCAGCTCAAGTCACTATTGTTTTTGTTCTTTACCAAGTAAGATATCTACTTGCTCTCCCCTCTCCTTGTATGCTTCACCTATTTACTCAATAGTTCTTTCTTTATTGAATGTGCGTCTCTATTCAAATGGAACCTTCTTAGTGGGCCATGCTATTGACCTTTACAGTACTCCAATACTCTCTCATTTCTTGCTTTATTTTTGTCTTCTAATATCCTATATCATTCTTAAATTCTGTGTGAGTCCAACTGGAATTTCAGCTCATAAGAGATTCTCACATTATTTATTTCTGTATATTTAGTGCTTTTGATTTTGCTTGTGTTTTAAGTCAATATTTTTAATTTTTTACTTTATTTATTAACTCTCATTGTTATAATCTATTATAATTACATTCAAAATTTAGACCCTTAATTATAAATTTTCTGCATATTTTAGTGCTTCTAAAATCTCCAAATGATTCAGCAAAAAAAGTAACTAGCAAAGAGATACATTCTTTTTGAGCATGTATTTTCTCCTTTTTTTAAAAAAATTGAAAATAGTTTCTTATGAAATATTTTCTTATTATGGTTCTCCTCCCACACTCAAATCACACCTTTCTTTTATATGTCTCATTAGAATACAAACAAGGATCTTAAAAATAATAATAGAATAAAGTAAGATTAAAAAACATATTAGGACAAAACAAACCAACAAAGGAAAAGACAAGAACACATATAGATATAATATACAAGCAACAGATTTGTAACTTGAACATGAACAAAATGTCTAGATAAACCATATGAGATTTAAAAAGTTCTTAAAAACCCACTAAGTTGGTTTTGTGTTGGTTGTCTACAGCTGTGCCATGCCCAGCCAGCGCCAACATGGCCTGTATGCTGAGACAGGCAGGGGGTGCTGGGATTGAGACACAGAGGTTTCTTTTCAGGTGGAAGAACAGCAACCTTTATTTTGTCCTGAGCTAAAGCCTTTTATACTGGGAAGCTTCTGTGGAAAACCACCAGCCAGAAAAAAAAACACAAACATCCTTGTCAATTACAGACCATAAGGAAGTTACTCTGTGGTCACGGGAAGTGAGGGTAGCTAGATTACAACACAGCTGGGCTTGGGACCTGCTCTTAAGTGTTTGGTTTATATCCCTAGTGAGACTCTAGGAAAGAAAACAACTACAAGATTTTCCTTTGTGACCAGTTAGGTTAAAAATTGAAGAGGGCATCTATGTTAGGGATGGAAACTAATACCTACTCTCCTCTCAGCACTAGGACCCCATCTGGCTTATTGCTTGCAAGCCCCATGCATGCTGCTTTTGAATTATTTCTTTGATCAATGAAGGATTAAGAATATATATACTATTCATATTCTTATCAAATAACTCAAATATCTTTCTCAAGAGTGATAGTTTAGCTGTTAACTAAAAGTTTATAGGTTTCAATCTTATCAATGTAGTTGAGTATTTAGCTTAATAAAAGCAATTGATTTGTTTGCCTCAGTATGCCTTAGTAGAAAAGGTATTTGCTACCAAGGCTGTTGGCCTGAATCAGTTCTGCTCCAGGACCCCATAGTGGAAGGAAGAGAATCAGATCCTGTAAGCTGTCCTCTGACATCTATATATAACCTGTGGCATGCATGTACCCACAAATATGCAGAAATAAAATAAATAAAGTATAATGAGAAAAGCACATACATGATTAGATATGATTGTAATGTAAAGTTATAGATGTCATTTTTGACACCTACAGCCAAGTGGAGATGCCATGCATATAAACACAGAAGAGACCTATGCTTAGGAAATCATATTTTAATAAAATCCTGCAAAGGCACTGAACAGAAAAAAAGAGAGACTGACCATCACATCATGTAAAGGAGCTGCTAAAGATGAAATCTAGGACATCATTAATGTGGAGAATTTTACCTGAGTAACAGAAAGTAGATTATTGCACTGGAAACTGAAAATTCAGGGTATCAACCCAGAAAGAAGGCAATATTTCTTCTATTCCCTTAAACTATGATAATTGGTGTCAGGATTCCTTCTATTTTTACTTTAAGTGTGAATTATTCCTCTACATGAATTTTTCTTACATATAGTAAAGTATGGGAGAAGTGTTATGAGAAGGTTGAGAATGATCCTGGCACCATTAAAAATTGCTTTAGGGATGCTGACAAACCTGAGTCTTTAATGGTTCCATCCCCACCTCTTTTGCTCTCCTGTGAAACCAGTTATCTGTGATGGCATACTTCTCAGTTGGTGCTATGACGCAGGAACCTGATTTCTGTCCATCTCTATGTGTTTGTGTGGAGCCTGAGAGTTTTTGATACCGCTTCCTCTACCTATTCCAATGTACTTAGTTTGTTGTTTCCTAGCAACTGGTTTCATCTAATTTATTTTCCCATGGCATCTCTTATGCATCAGGCCTTCTCTTGTTAAATAGATTTATTAGTATCTAAGAACCTGTACATTTTGTGTCTACCAAAATAGACTTCTTCCAGGAGAGCAAGAAATTGAGTAACATCATGTTATCATAGGGGAAAAATTTTATACTTAAGGACTTGACGTATATTTCAGAGAGGTTTGGATCATACACTTTAATGTTTTTTAATTTTGTGCTATTACAAGCCCTCCATTATAAGAAGTCAGTTCATCCCCAAAGGCTCCTGGTCAAAGCTGCACAGATATAATTTACCTTCCTAATTGCAGTTTAAAACTTTGTAAATGGTGTGAATTTGGTCTACTGTGCACAATTTATATAGTAGTTTATTCTTCCCAGTATTAATTCTGTTCTTAAGAACAAATGTTAAATTTGTTAATGAGGAACTGACCTTGAACATCTTCTGTTCATAGCAGAGTGGTTCATATTCATCAATCTACTTTGAATAGAACAGTGACAAAACATAAAAACTTGTTTTCTCAATGGCCAGTCTATATATGCCTAATTCAAACAATTACAGACATACAGACACACAAAATGAGAGATGGACAGACAGATAAACACACAAACATTAGTAAGTATGGCCACTTACTTGAATTAGGGACAAGGTGGAGGGAGCGCTGGAGAGAGAGAGAGAGAGAGAGAAAGAGAGAGAGAGAGAGAGAGAGAATATACATATAT
>NC_022029.1:38852848-38862078 GCF_000317375.1 Microtus ochrogaster
ACCCACCCATTGAACAATGGGGCTGATCTATTGGGAGCTAACCAAGGCCAGTGTGACTGGGACTGAAAAAGCATGGGATAAAACCGGACTCTCTGAACATGGCAGACAATGAGGGCTTCTGAGAAGCCAAGGACAATGGTACTGGGTTTTGATCCTACTGCATGCACTGGTTTTGTGGGAGCCTAGCCTGTTTGAATGCTCACCTCCCTAGACCTGGATGGAGCGGGGAGGACCTTGGACTTCCCATAGGGCAGGGAACCCTAAGTGCTCTTTGGACTGGAGAGGGAAGGGGAGAGATGTGGGGGGAGGGGTAGAGGAGTGGGGGGATGGGAAGGGAAATGGGAGGCAGGGAAGGGGCGGAAATTTTTTTCAATAAAAATTATTATTTCATGTTAATTGTATTTTTAGTTAGTTTTATTTTATGAATATACCTGCATTTTATTCATAAAATAAAACCATCTACAAATACAAAATGCAGGTAAATTCCATTAGGAATACAAATAACAGTCTTGCACAGTAAATATGTCCAGATTGCAGAAGCTAGAACTGGAAAACTATCCTATATCAATGATTTCTAATGAGAAAAGGCCTTTAGAATCACCTGATGATAGTTATTAAATCCCTCTCAAGCACTATACAGGAGAAGATTGTTTTAATGTGAAATCAGCACACAGCACGAGACACACAGTCATAAGCTTTGGCAAAAAAAAATGTAGACTTAAATAATGATATCATGAAAATGGTTTGATATATACCTAGAGAACACTTTATTACTTGTTCAGTTATTTTGCAACTCTGCTAATCAACCCCAAGACCCAAGTACGATTTAGGAATAAACAGAGAAAGGAAGGAAGGAAGGAAGGAAGGAAGGAAGGAAGGAAGGAAGGAAGGAAGGAAGGAAGAGGTTTTCTTATCCTTACATTTCACCCTACATTTAGACACCATTACAGACTTTTGCCTTCCCTACTTCATGCTTTGGCAGGATTTTCTGAATCTGATAAAATGATAATTCTGAGTGTCTAGAGTTTCTTTGTAAAAAATAGGTGCAAAGCTTTAGAATTATATACAACTCTCTGGCATGTAAATGGGTTAACAGGTCCCATATTTTACTACATATAAATTCAGGCTATTGATTCTTTAGATGTGAAAATGTAACCTAGAAAATTCCAGAATACCTAGTTTATTTTGCATCATTCTTATCCGCACAGGTCAAGACAGCTAACTCTAGTTCATCTCATGAATTTTGCTCTTGTTAATAAGATCTATTTAGCTGTGTGCAGCCCACTGTGGTATGTCTATCTCAGTGCTGTGCAAAATTTAATAACATTTAGATTTAGATTTAGCTACTAAGACTAGGGCAGAACCCCACCATAGAACTGAGATCCACAGACATTTCATGTAGTGTAGATTCACCTTTATACAATGCAATCATCCTTCAATATCCTGAAAGATACCCAAATCTATGGTATGTAATGACATTCTTGAGTAAGATTTTTGAGTATGAACTTCATGGTTTGTGCTTATTTCACTCTTGCCTAATCTCATGGATAGTCTTTGGCAGATATGTGATAAGTATGTTTAGGTGACTTTAAAGTACCTCCCTCACTACAAACCATCAAGGAAGAATGATTTTAGTTCTAAACTTTCCTGTAATTGTCTTCCTGTGCATCTTAAACTATCACTGAAATATTTAAAACAGGTAATAAGATGCAATTAGATGTTGACCTGTATGGTTTAGGAAAAATGACAAAAAAGTCTGTCCATGCTCAGCATTTATGTAATTTTTGTTATGTAAGAGATAGTTAAATCTAATTATGAAACAAATTGATGTGGAGTATCAACTGTATTATTATGCCTTAAATTGCAATCTGAATTTCACCATCTTTCAACTCATTTCAAGGAGTCTAGCCAATTTGCGATATTAGAGTGAATTCATCCAACTCTCATTTAATAAAACTCTTCTATTTTTCTAAAAATGAACAAATGAGTGAGTAAAGAAATAATATATAAATGGAAAATATCTTTTTACCATTTTAGCCATTCACTTAAATTAACATAGCAATATTTCTCAGGTATAGAAATGCACAAAGCAAAGAGTTTTGTTTGAAAACATTTTTTTTTTGGAAAACTAACCAAAATTTGGTGTCCCCACCTGTTTATTCAGTTTCTGGTTAGAACCTCTGTTGAATGGTGCTGTGTGGGCTCAGGATGAAAAAGCAATGCCACTATGAGACTGGATGACAGAACACAAGGAAGGGCTAGATTTTCTTAAAATGAGTTCTTTCCTGAGAATGAATTGAATAAGGGTGCCCATTTCTCCTGCTGGCAACGTTCCAGATGACCTAGTCACTTCTCACCAGGTTCCAACTTTTAAAGGTCACGCTACTTCATCATACTCACACAGAGAACCATTTCCAAGTAAGAACCCTGGGTAAACACACCACACTGAAATCATAACCATTATACAGCGGTTTTAGATTTAGTCATAGAAATGTAAACAGAGTAACTAAGTTTCCTTATGACGTTTAAAATAATCCATTATGTGGCAGTTTCGTGAAGCATTCATTGGTGTTTAGTTCATACTTTTAGATGGGAGGAAGGGAAGGGAAAAAAGTAATTTGCCAAGGAAAAAAGCTGGTTTTCTTCCATTTTCTGGTAAATGGAAATTCACAATCAGCTGAGCAAACATAACTGCCTTTTATATTAATAATGTGTTAATTAATCTAGCAAAAACTCTGTAAACTGTCAGTGGAGCAGCAACAATTCTGCAACACTCCTGAATGCCATGTCCCATGACAAGCTACATAAGCATTATGTTTTAAATGACATGTTCCTCAGAGCTTTAATCATTTACTCATGGGATTAATTCCTTTCGTAATATCACATACTAATTCAGCAAGGATGAGAAAGTACCACGCTTAAGAAAAAGGAAAGGTGTGTTCAATAGCTACACTGACCAGATATTTTCGGTAATATAATCATTGTTGATCTCTGACAGTGAAATACACTCTTTCTAATAAAGCCAAGGCTCTGCTATAAAACCAAGCACACAAGCTGATTTCCAATGAGCCCTATATTTTTATCTAGGACTTGACAGTTTGTCTTCAACTCTTTGTACATTAAGTATATGACTTGAGGGTTTCTCTGAAGGTCATTTCTATTGTTTCCAGAGCATCATGAGGAAGAGGAGTAGTTTAAGGTATAACATCACAAGAATGGACTATACCAGGAGGAATACCAACAAGGAGTTTATTTATTGGAAGTCAGTCATTGGGAATAAAGATTGTAGAACTGGCTACTGAAAGACCAAGTGACAGAGAGGGCATCAAGCAAAACAAGGGTGGAGATGGGGCGGATGTGGGGCACTATCATTCAAGGGAACTTCTTGAATGACATGATGGCCTCTCCCTCTTACCACATTTACAGACTGAGATAATATTTGTGCCAGATTCATATTTAATTTACTTTGGCTTATTGAAATGATTTACAAACTGTGATGTTTTATTAAATAGTCTCTCTTATCTATAAATGCATATTATCAATCTTTCTCTACCATACTAATTTTTATCGCATGCATTTAAAATCTGCAATCATCATCACCATCATTATCCTCATCATCACTTATAATCACTTGATCATATTTTATAGTATTAGGCCACAATCTGTGGCCTTGTGTAGGCTGGGCTGGGCAAGTGCTCTACCACCAAGTTACATCCTCAGCCCTTTATTTGTATTTTAATACAATAATGCCTCTACTGTCTTGGACAAGTTTTTTTGGATATTTATAAAAGTCTGATCTTATTTGATTTGTGTAAGTCAAAGATTTTGGATTCCAAATTGGCATCTCATTATTGTAAAGAACTGTGTTATGAAAACCATTTGACTTTAAAGACTTTGTCTGCCTTCAGGAACACATTCAAAGTGGGACTCTCACAATCAGCCTTCTTGCTTCTCTGATATTTAGATTTAGGCTGGGAATACTAGCCTCTGGCCTTTCTGTATATCCAGCCTGCCAGTGGAGATCTTTATTTCTCAGCTTTCAGAATTGCATGACTCAGTTTTTTAATAGAAAGTGTGCATCTGATTAGTTCTGGTTTTCTGAATAACTCAGGCAACATGGCTTGGGGAATCACACAAGATTCCATCTTTAGTAGAAGAGCTACTTGCAATTACTGGCTGCTAATGGAGGGAGAAGCAGTATGCATATGTGTGTATTGTATATGTATACATATTATATATATAAATTATATATGCATATATATACTTTAAAAAGAGCTCATGAATTTGAGAGAGAGTACAGGGACACAATTGAGGAAGAGGTGGGGAAAAAAGAGGGAATCGTGAAAATTATGTAAATGCAACACTCCTATATGAAATTATCAAAAATAAAATAAACTTAAATTAGAAAAATAATTTATGTGATTTTTTTAGTTTATTTATAAGCATAAAAGTTCTAGTCATCCCATGTTTTGGTTTCATCTAGCATGAAAAGTAATTAGAATTGTCACATTTTTATCCATTCCATTGTTCATTCTTCTGTTACTTTTTCTTTTGCTTACATTTTCTCAAATTTCTTGCAATCCTCACCTGACACCTCCTGTAGTCTCTCTATCCACTGTTTTTGACATAGAATACAAAAAAAAGATACTATAGAACACACAATCTTTTCTCCCAAATGCCATTCTTTACTTGCATGAAAAGCCTGAAGCCTTTATTGTATCACCTTCAATGGGAACTGAAAGTGTTTTCTCTACGATCAGGATGTTTGCTAACATCCTTTCTATTCATCAGGGCAGCTGCTCCAGAAAAAGTAATAAAACAGTTCATTTTCTTTCTGACATACTTTGCTTCCAAGTGATAGGTTCAAAGACAAAATATAGGAATTTCAAGGAAATAAGAACATCTCATCAAATGAAGAGAAGGGCCCTTCTGTTCCCATGTAACTGCTCAGGCAGCAGACGTGTGAAACAGATGCTACCAAAATAGAGCTCACAATGAAACGTATGTCTAAGACTAAAGCCCAAAAAGAAAGACTGCTTTTCGAGGTTGTTGTGGTAATCTAGCCAAAGCCATTGGTTTCAAACAAGAAGGTCAGAAAATAAAATGAAATAATGCTTTTTATTTAATCTTTGAAATTTTGAGAATTTCTTATGTGAGTACTGTTGTCATTATTTCCACCACTCCCTACCCATCTTGTAAACCCTCCTGTGCCCACCTCTATTATTTCCCAAATTCACAACCGCAATGCTAACTGGCACAGCTAGATATCACTAATGTTGTAATAGTAACATTTTTGTCTTAGCAGTAACAATCAGCTTTCTAATTAGAGTTGATTCCCCACACAATTGCAGGGAATTCATGTCTGGTACTTTATATCTAGACAACTAATTGTGCCTGGTGAGGGCATAAACCATAGAGATAAACATACTATTGCCATTTTACTAAACCACTATAAATTCTATATTTTTTATCCTATATCATGAAGAGATAAGCATAGCTCTCACACATCATCAATGATTACTTTTGCAACAGATGGAGACAATTACAGAGATCCAAAATTAGTCAAAATTCAGAGAATAAGTAACTATGGTTTGGTCAATCCCTAATTTACATCAATGGTGAAATTCGTGCCAATGAAATTGAAGTAAGATTGGGGAAAGAGGGTAGAAAGATTTTAAATGTCAGAGAAACTGGATGTGCGCAATACTGGATGTGTGAAGTAAAAATTTGTGCATTCTCGCTTTGATTGGGAAGCTACACCCATGAAGTGGCAAGAATATGATTACCTAAAGAAGATCTACCTGATACCACCAGATAACATTTCAGCATAGGAAGGGGAAATTTCACAAGGATTCCACCCTAGATGCAGTGCCATAGACAATCAATAGAGGCTGAGAGAGAGAAGGTAGCTTGTCCCCATATAAGAGCACTCCTATGTGTTATACAATACTAAGTGATGAGTCCCAAACATTTGTAAAAGCAAGTAAAATTACATGATGTACTCAGTAGTTTATGTCTGTAGATACACATATACATACATAAACACATATATATGTGACAATAATAGTTAAATAAAAAGAGGTCATGAATAATAAACAATGAACTTCTAATATATAATTATAGGACTAATATGATATTGGGTCTTCTGGTTGGTCTGGTAATTCACTTTCCCTGATCCTTAGCCAAAGACTGGAGACAAATTAGAATGAGATTCATAATTCTCAAAATATAAAACATTTAGAAGTTAATTTAAAAGAATAAGAGATGATACAAGTGCTTAAGCAGTAACATTTGATTGCATTAATTTTGGTAAAATTAAGGCATCAGGGATTAGCTGAAGAGATGGCATGACTTTTTCAAATAATTAGTTTAAGAAGTTGTGTCTCGAAGGACAAACCCTACAAGTCCTTTTAGAAGTGATGGTATGTGTATACAGATATAAAGTGGGTAGTGTTTGAGGGCGGGTGAATAGAAATGAGTGGGTGTCTTCAAGGATGTCTTCTAGAGTCAAGAAGTTAAGTACATTATATCAGAACACATGTAGACTTAAGAAATCCTCAACAGTGGATACTCAGTGCACATTGCATTTTCATAATGGCAGTCCACCTAACACAGTCATAAACCTAAGGTCCTGCCTACTTCATCAATTGGGCAAGACCTTTCTTTAGTCCACTGTGGAGGTCAAAAAAGGACATAGAAAGACTAGACTGTGGTGCCAATGTGGCTTGCGTCCACCAAGGAATAAAGGCAATGTCTCCTGGATGCAATGGGATGAAGAGACAGATTTTCCTTTTTTGAGACCAGCAACATGTTGTTAGTGAGAGAAGGACAGGATAAGAGGTGAGTTCATATTTCTACCTTTATTTGGTGGAAAGTGTATCATTAAAGAGACAGGTCTGTAGGTAGGACAAAACTGTTCATGACAGGGAACTCAGATGTTGGCTTGTTGCTCAAGAATTTATTTTGCCATCTGGAAGTTAGTCTCACAGCCAACAGAAATCGTTGGCAGGCTTCCTGGTACTCAGACAAGAGGAGCTATATTCTTCATATTTTCATTTTATTTGTATCCTCTCAAATAAGAGATATTGTACTCTGGTTTTCAGAAGTGGTTTTGTTACTATGGTTTTCCTGATCACTTCTGTTCCAAACTACTTATAAATAGCTTTCTGGTAATGAGAAAATAAAAACATAATATTTTACTATAAAATCAAACATTGATACATATTTGAAATGAAAAGCAAAACAAAAAATCCTTCTGATTCCTTGGGGATAATTTTTAAAAAAAATATTGACTAATTTATAGAAACTTCTAAATCAATCTACTAATCCAGGTTCTTATTTCAACTTTACTGTCCATGAATGTGAGTAGATGAAATTGTTTACCTACTTGCTTTTCCTAATGTTTCCTGCATAACTTATGTGAGTACTACTTATTCTGTATATTTCTTTATCCTCAATAGCTGACTTTCTTGACTATCCTCACTGTGGGCAAGATACTATTAGAGGTACTTAATGTTTTTCAAGTAAATCTTCAAGTGAATCCTCCCACAATTAAACTTCTCACAATAGTTCATAAGACCCATTGGAATTCATACCTCACTTATAATACGTTCCAGTAAAATACTGATTCCTATTTGCCTATCACTTGGAGTCCATTTAATACGTTTCTGTGGACATATCAACTAGATCATTAGAAACATTTTATTCCTTAGCTCTTTTTAATTACCCTGTTTTTAAAAAGACATATTTTCATTAGAAATATGTGTGGGGGTGCGGTTGTAGATGTGTGCTTATGATAGGTCTGAATATATGTAAGTGATATACTCATGAAATCCTAATGTGAATAATGGGAGCTGAACTTGGCTCCTCAGCAAGAGTAATGTGAATCTGTAACCACTGAATTCCACTTGAAGCACTGAATTGCCTTATATCCATTAGGTTTTGTACTACATAAATGCTTAGTGATTCACAGATGAATATTAAACTTCATCTTGAGAGTACTGGGAGGTAAGGGCTTGCTCTTTAACAGTAAGATGTACACACACATATAACAGATGAGGCAGAATGTAAAAAAATGACACATGAGTGATGAGGGATTCCTCTCTGTATGCTGTGAATATGTTTTATTACCATTGGTTAATAAAGAAGCTGTGTTAACTTATGGAAGGATAGAATAAATATAGCTAGGCAAGAAATCTGAACAGAGGTATATATAGAGAGTAGGCAGAGATGCCGTGTAGCTGCTGAAGGAGAAAGACACCAGAACCTTACCTGTAGGTCACAGCCATATGTCAACACACAGATTACTAGAAATGGGTTATTTTAAGATGTAAGAGTTAGTTAATAAGAAGCCTGAGCTAATAGGCGAAACAGTATTGTAATTAATATAGTTTCTATGTGATTATTCAGGTCTGGGCTTCCATGAGACCAGTGCAAACCTCCTTTTACACATGAGTCTGCTTTGAGTATAGTGGGATTCTTAGGAAGTTTTATTGCTATGATATAATTCATATTTTAAAAGTATGAATAATGAGCAGTCATTTATTCAAGGACCAGGGAAAGAATGAATATGTAACTCAATTGCACATCTCTCAGGATCTCCAGCACTATTGTGTCATTTTGTACTTGTGTATTTCATGTAGTTTCTTCAATAAACATGATGCCTATATGTATTCCTCTTGTAACATTTTTTGTTTCAACTTGTGCTCATATTTTGTCAACTTGGAGAGAGTAGGGTATATAAATCTCATATATGGTGAGGGCTATAAATGTGCCAATACAGTTTCATTGGTAATAAGGAAAAGAGCATTACATTTTATTAGTTTTCTGTTATGACATCCCTATAATATCTACCAGCATAAAAAGAAAAGAAGGAAGAAAGAGAGGAGAGAAAGAAGGAAGAAAGGAAGGAAGGAAGGAAGGAAGGAAGGAAGGAAGGAAGAAAGGAAGGAAGGAAGGACAAGATCAAAAACAGAACCAAGCCAAACACACAAATCCAACAGGTGAAGCCATTTTTTTTAATTCATGTCTTAGTCACTTTTCTGTTGCTGTAAAAATACACCATTACCAAACCTGACCAATGCTTATAAACGAAGTTATTTAATTAGGGGTTTTCCTACAGTTCACAGGGTCATGACCATTACAGCTGAGAACATGGCAGTGGACAGGATGATTCTGGATTAGTAACTAAGTGCTAACATATTGAGACAACAACCACAAAGTAGAGGGAG
>NC_022029.1:38862178-38870476 GCF_000317375.1 Microtus ochrogaster
AGAGAGAGAGAGAGAGAGAGAGAGAGAGAGAGAGAGAGAGAGAGAGAGAGAGAGAGCAGAAGGAAAGCTAACTGTGAGAATCGCAAGGGCTTTTGAATTCTGATTTCCAGCTCAGTGATATTACCTCTTTCAACAAGGTCGTTCCTAATTTTTCTTGAACAGGTCCAAAGCTGCAAATGAAACATTCAAATGTATGAGCCTATAAGATTTATTCTCAATAAAGCCATCAGAATACAGTAAAGTCAGATTAATTCAACTCAGCTATTGTTGAACTTAATTTTTGCCTTGTGAATTGAATTAGATTCTTATGGTTGCTCTAATGAGTTATCATAGACTATATGGCTTCAAATTATATAATACACCCTTTTATAGTCCTGAATATCAGAATGAAATCAGTCCAACTTGATGACAATACTTTTGGGGCCACAGTCCCTTCTGCAGTTGAAAGTCACATCATTGCTTTTCCCAGGTTTGGTGACTGTTAGCATGTGTAGGATTTTGCCACATCTCTCTAATCTTCAAGGCCTTAAATTGTTTCGTGCCTCATCTTTATGTGAGACTTGTTCTTTTTGTATTTCATGAAATCTCATTTTTCAATATGTTTCAAGGACACTTGTGATAATACTTTTGTATTACCTGACTAGTGACAATTCTGTCTTTAGACTCTTAACTAATTCTTATCTTTGAAGACTGTTTTTCCTTATGATGATATCTGTAAGTCTCAGGGAATAAGACATTATTACCTTCCACTGGCCATTCTGCAGGAAGCTACAACAATAGCAGCACCTCTGTATGCCAACCTGAATCAGCAGCAAAAAGCCATCAGAAACATCTGTAGAATTATTCTAAACTTAACTTTCACCGGAATTCCTTAGCTTTCATATAAAAAACCCCAGATTCCTAGATTATTTTGTATGTGTGATTCTGATTCAGTTGGTTTGGTTTTCAAACATTGAGTGTCAAAATGTTGCAAATCAATCTTATTTATTTAAGTGGGGGTGCTCACTATAGAGAAATAACAACCTGAAAACAGAACACATTGTACTTTGCACTGTACAGAGATCAATGAATGATCCTGACGCTGTCTTTCAGACTCTCAACTATGTCAGGCGGATATGCATCAAGGAATCAAAAGAGGAATATCTTTGGAGAAGTTGTTGAAAGGAACTCAGTATGCCAAAATTCAAAAGCAATAAACCATAACCTGGTTGAAGCAAAGGTCTTTTATGCTTTGAAGCAAAGGCAAATTCTATTTAAATGTTACTGATAGTGTGTTCAGCCTCTTTGATTGCATTCTCCCTTCTTTCTCTAATGATTTCTTTCTCTTAGCTACTTAAACTAAAGAGATCCCATTGTCCTTATGTTTCATTACTGAGGGTCTGACCTCATCTATACAAAGCTTTCCATATACATATATAAACAAACACACAGGCATAAAGATATTTCATGTGTTTTTATGCATATGTGCACATTTCTTGCTTTGTATAGTTACAGTCTCCATTTTGTCATCAAGGAAACATTATTGGGTGTTCAAATGCCTGTCATTTCTAGAGTTTTGGAAGTTGTTTACTTCTAGTTTACATAGATAATATTATTTCCTTCTGAAGTCTTTGATAGAGTTGAAGAATAGATAGATAGTTAGAGTTTTCCTTTGTTATGACAAAAGATAAAATAGATATAAATATTGTAACTGTAATTCTTGCTTGATAATTGTTTTGTTATATGTAATTTTACTATGTTAAAGTTAAAGCCTTCCTTTTTGTTTACATAGAAAAGGGGAAATGGTACAGGAGTTCTTTCTGTTTATGTTTTGTTTTCATTGTCTAATGAATAAAGAAACTGCTTTGGGCCTGATAGGGCAGAACTTAGGTAGGCGGAGTAGACAGAACTGAATGCTGGGAAGAAGGACAGAGTGGCAGATGCCATGGATCTCTTGCATGAGATGGACGCTGGTTAAAATCTCGATGGTAAGTCGCAGTCACAGGGCAATACACAGATTAATAAACATGGGTTAAATTAAGATGTAAGAATTAGCCAATAAGAACGAGAGCTAGTGGGCCAAGCAGTAATTTAATTAAACAAGTTTCTGTGTGATTATTTCGGGTGTAAGCTAGCCGAGTGGCCAGGATGACAAGCAGCCCCCTACTTCTGTTACATTCAAAAGCATTTTTAAGAACTAAATATGCATTTAATCAGCTAAAGATTGCTTATCATTTAATCAGTTATTTCAGTTAACAAAATGCATATCTACTGGTCACCAGCATTTTTAAGTGATATTTATTGATTCTTGAAGAATTTTATACATTATATTTTAGTCATATTCATCCTTTTCCCTCAAGTTCTCCAAGGTCAGCTCCAAATTTCATATCATCCAACTTGGTGTACTCAGAAACCAAAGAGACAAAAACCAACCCCTGCAAAACAACGAATAATAACAATAACATAAACAATAAAGTGCTGGCTATATATTTTTGAGAGTGTAGTCATCTATTGGAGCATATTTGCCCAGCCAGAGGCCATGTTCTTAAAGAAAATTCCTAGACTCTGTCAATAAAGAGAATGGCTTCCTGGCTAAAGGCGGGAGTTAGTGGTCATATTGGCTCATACTGTGATTTTGTCTGTATTGACCATTCAGAAAGTCTTTCATTTGTTCATAATATCAATCACTGCAGCACCAGTTAGCGTATCTTTTCTGGTTGGATGCTATTGTATTCTCTAAGGTCACACTGAATCTTACTTTTCCCCTCTGGTAGTGTGCATAATACCTTGAAGCAATATGGAAGCTAGCCAGTAGGAATGAATCTTTAAGGAAAGAACTATCTATTTCTCCATGTTCTATGACTCTTAACTGAAGTATGTGGTGTCTTTAGTAATAAAGTATTACCATAGAACTGTAATGCAAATTAATCAATATCACCCTGTGCAAAACTCAAGTCCAAGTGAATCAAAGACCTCAAATTAAACCAGATACACTGAACCTTATAGAAAAGAAAGTAGGGAATAGCCTTGAACTCTTTAGCAGAGGAGACAACTTCCTGATAACTAATAACACAGGCACTAATCAATAAATGGGACTTCATGAAGCTGAAAAGCTTCTGTAGGACAATGGGCACAGTCAAATAGGACAAAATAACAACCTAAAGAATGGAAAAATATTTTTGACAACTCCATATCAGTCAGAGGTTAATATCTAAGATATATAAAGAACTCAAGAAAGTAGACATCATCAAACAAAATAATCTAATTAAACAGTGGAATACATATCTATAGAGGATTCTCAACAAAGGAATTTCAAATGCATAAAAAAAAACTTAAAGAAATGTTTAACATCCTTAGCCATCAAGGAAATGCAAACCAAAGCAACTTTAAGATTTTCAGAATAAAAAACACAAGTGACAGCTCATGATGGAGAGGATGTGGAGCAAGAGGAACACTCCTCCATTGCTGGTGGGGTGCAAAGTAGTACAGCTACTATGGAAATTAATATGGCAGTTGTTCAGTAAATTGAGAATCTATCTCAGGAGCTAGCTATATCATTTCTGGGTATGTACTCACAGGACACCTGTTTTATCACAAGGATATTTGCTCAATCGTATTCATTGCAGCTTTATTTATAAAAGCCAGAAACTGGAAACAACCTAGATGTCCTTCAAACAAAATACGGGTTAAAAAAAAAACTGGTGCATTTTTACAATGGAGGGCTAGTCAGCTGTTGAAAACCATAATATCATGATACTTTCTGGAAAATGGATGGAACTAAAAAAGATCATACTGAGTGAGGTAACCCACACCCAGAAAGATAAACATGGTACATGCTCATTTATGTAAGTGGACATTAGCTGTTAAGTAAAGAATAAACATGCTACAATTTGTAGACCCAGAGAGACTAAGTCAAAAAGAGGATGCAATTTAGAAACACAAGGATCTCTCTGGGAAGGTAAATTGAATAGAATTTTCAGGTGGATTGGGAGCAGATTGGGATGGAACCAGGAGTGATCATGCAGGAGATGGAAGGAAATACTGGAATGGGGGGCATTTGAGCATGCTATAGAAGAATAGTACAGTGGAATTTACCCTGAAATCTATAAAAGTGATCCTAGGGAAGTCTCTTAGTAATATGGGATATGTAGCCTGAACTGATCATATATTATAACCAGGTGAGAGCCTTCTTAGCAATGTGACTGGGACACCTACAGAGTCACAGAACTGTTGACAGAGAATCTGTCCTGCTTGCAGTATGTGCTAGGTAATGGTGATGCAGAACTCTTGTGGCAACCAATTACTGGTCCAACTTCAGGTCCACAGCAGAAAAGGAACCCATGAATGACACTGCCTAGATGTTCAGGAACCAGAAACACGACAGCCCAGAGACCCAGCAACACAAAGACACAGTATAGAACTAAACAGGATTGTAAAAAAAGTAAGAATTAAAAGTCAAAAAATGATTATTAATGATATTTCTATACTAATATATATCAATGGTTAGCCCAAATGTTATCAGAGGGACATTATCCAGAAACTGAGGAAAACAGATATAATGACAAACAGTTAAACATGAGGCGGGAAGAGTCCAAATTGGAGCTCTCCATCAGGTCCCTACCCTTAGGGAACCCTGTGAAAGGGGGGAGGAGGAAATGTAGGACCCAGATGTGTCAAGGATACCTCATGAGAACACAGCTCTCAGAATAAACTATGCAGGACTCACAGGGGATCACACTGAAGTGATCATCATGGGCCTTGCATGGGTTTGAATTAGGTTTTCTGACTATATCTTATGGCTGTGTAGCTTGGTATTCTTGTGGGACTCCCCAAAATAAGAGTGGAGGTGTCTGACTCTTTTGTGTGTAAATGAGACCCTTTCACATCTACTGGGTTGCATCCTTCAACCTTGATATGAGGCTTTGTGCCTAGTCTTATTGTAACTTGTTAGGACATATTAGATGGATAGCCCAAAGGACCTGATCTTTCTTCTTTTGCTTTTTCTTCTTTGGGAAAACAGAGAAAGAGTGGATCTGAGGAAGGGAGACGGGGGAAGGGACTGAGAAGAGTAGAGACAGGATAAACTGTGGTGGAGATGTAAAGTATGAGAGAAGAATAAAAGAAAAAATTCTGAGGGATTAAGTAAGATCACTGTCAATAACCTATAATATTTTTGATTATATGAGAACCCATTAGGTAATAAAGTCAATAGTAGTAACCCATTTTAGGCATTAGGGTTTTTATTTGTTAATCTGTGATGTTTGTCTAGTGGTTTCTAGTCCATTTACTACCAACCCTGTAGTTGATGGCTGCTCCTTCGTTCCTGGCTTCCCAGACCAGAAATAATTACACAGAAACTGTATTAATTAAACACTGTTTGGCCTATTAGCTTAGGATTCTTATTAACTAACTCTTACACCTTAAATTAACCCATTTCTATTATTTTATATTTTACCACAAAGCTTGTGGTTTACCAGTAATTTTCTGAGTTGTCTGTCTCTTTCAGTGGCTACATGGCTTCTTTTTGACTCTGCCTATTCTCGCTGTACATCTGTGTTTGGATTTTCTGCCTGCCTTTCTTACTCTGTTAACCCATTGGCCAAAGCAGCTTCTTTATTAACCAGTATAAACAAAAAGCTGATCATTTGAGAAAAATAGTTTCCAAAACACAATTAGAAAGTGTGTGCCTTGGAGGAGGAATGACTGAAACTCTATGAAATTGTTTTTTATGGAATACTGCCATTTATATTTAATTAACCATATAAAACATAAGTTTAAAAACCTTGAGTAAATTGTATAACTAATATGGTTACATAAAAGCATAGTGTTAAATGAGGTTAAAGAAAGGGGAAAACCAAGATGACTAATCACTATTTGAAACAAAATGTGACTGAAGATAGAATAACTATGAATGTCATGTTAAGATTTTTCTCCAATCTTTTGAAAATTCAATCCTGCTATTTGCTTAGTACAACTGTATTTAAAATTTCCCATTAACGCTTAGTAAGTTTATGAATAAAATAGCAAGAATAGAATCTTTAAAAGGCTTGGTTTTTTTTTTGTTTTACAGAAAATTTCAACTTAACAGATTTTTTTTTTTTTTAATTTTCAGCCTCAAGTATTTTCATAGGATATAAGAAGTTCCTATGGAAGAAGTGGAAAAAGCAGTATGACCCTTGCAAATGCTTTTGTTGCAAACAAAAAAGAAAGGCATTCACACTATTTTATAAACAACTTCTAGCACTGTTTCCATTATCTTGATTAAAAATGAAGCTTAAATTCTAATCACAAAGTTTCACAGTAATATTGCTGAATATTTATAAATTTCACAGTTTCATAAAGAGTAGATGTGGAATGTAAATATCAGTACTCAGAGATACAGAGCTTAATAGGCGTTTTGCCAGTTCTTTTTTTTTTTTGGAAAAATATTTATTTTTTTTCTTGTATGTATGTATATGCATGTGTGTCTGTATAAGTTTATGTGATATGGGATTCCCCTTTGTATGTTTTAAATAAATAAACTGCTTTGGCCTATGACAAGGCAGAATTGAGCTAGGCCAGGAAACTAAACTGAATGCTGGGAGAAAGAAGGTAGAGTCATATAGATGCCATGTAGCTGCCCCAAAAGAAAAAGGTAACAAACCACGAGTCTCGTGGTAAAATATAGAATAATAGAAATGGGTTAATTTAACATGAAAGAACTAGCTGGAAATACACCTAAGCTATTGGACAAATGATGTTGTAATTGATATAGTTTCTAAGTGATTATTTGGGACTGGGCAGCTGGGAAACAAATGAACAGTCTCTGTCTACATTTTGTTCACCATGTGTATTGAGATGTAGAAGCCAGGAGACACTGGGTTTCTTGGAATTGTATTTAAATGCTATTTTAAGACCCCTGATGCTGTTGATAGGAATGAAACCTAGGTCTTCTGCAAGAGCCGTACATGCTGAAAGAGCAACAACCTCTCCAGCCCTAATTCTTGACCTAAGTGTATTTTTATGACACCAACAGTAGTAAATGCCTACTTTCATTGGGTATTACAAAACTCAACTTTTACAACAGTAGATGTTATCAAAGAATAAGAATTACTTTCAAATGCTTTATTAAATGCAGCCCATCTAATCTTTCTTTTTTTTTTTTTTTTTTTTTTGGTTTTTCGAGACAGGGTTTCTCTGTAGCTTTGGAGCCTGTCCTGGAACTCCCTTTGTAGACCAGGCTGGCCTCGAACTCACAGAGATCCGCCTGCCTCTGCCTCCCGAGTGCTGGGATTACAGGCGTGCGCCACCACCGCCCGGCCCATCTAATCTTGTGATTATAATATACACCCTCTTATTTCTTACTTGTGATAAATAGATAAGTTTTAATAATTTATTTATTTTTAATTATGTGTATATGTGTAGGTCTGAATGGGTTTATGTATGTGTGTGCTGGTGCCTATGGAAGCCAGAAGTGTAGGGTTACCCTGGAGCTGGAGTTATAGTTGGTACTGAGTTTCTTCAATGATAGATTATTACGTGGAATCATAAGCCAAATAAAACATTCCCCTTAGTTGATTTTGTCAGTGTTTTATCACAGCAGCAGAAAGCAAACTAAAACAGGGTGTAAAAAAACAAAACCAAAAATAAAATGAAAAGATTATATTATTGAAGAATCTAAGTATATATTATCAACTGTTATTTCATTAAAATAATAACTGATTTATATGGAATCTCATGTTTATGATTTCAGCAACTGGCCGACAAAAGCAGGTCAATTGTTAAGAGTGCCTCAAAAACAAAACAAAATCTAAAAATCACTATGTAAACAAACTATAATTTTCTAGAGTAAGATATTTCTTTATTCATTAGAAAGATCTTCATTTATGTTGTTAAGCAAATGATATATATTTGTGTGTATATTTGTGTTCATATGTATTTTGGTGCACATATAAGGGAGTATACAGGTGGGCATGTGTACAGGACATAGTTGGCCTGAGGGAGATGCCAGAAACTTTCACCATAATTTTTCCCCTTTATTTTTTGAGTCATAGATTTCTTCTCAAACATAGATCTTGTCTGCAGAGCTAGTCTTGATATCCAGCCTGCTCTATGGTTGCCATCTCAGCCTTCTGAGAGTGGAGGGTCTCACTAAGCCGACTTGGTACTGACTTTGATCTGAGGTTTTGGTCCTCTTGCTTGTACAGGTGCATCTATCTCACCAGTGTCTTAGCATCAGTTCTGATGTGTAAATGGCCCCCAACACAGCTCCTTCCTATAAAAGAATAATCCTGTAATGTGGTACAACATTATTGGCCATAAAGTAATTTTTTAAAATTT
>NC_022029.1:38870846-38908242 GCF_000317375.1 Microtus ochrogaster
CTTGGACTTCCCACAGGGCAGGAATCATAAAGTAAAATTTTATAAAACAAAATATGAATCTTTATTAATGAAATATGTCAATTGTGTTTTCCTATACAATATTAAAATTCTAAATTTACTGAAAGATGGCAGGTTTTCTGTGACTTAGAGAAACTAACTTGTATAGACACATTAGTTTCCACTCTGATAATCTTGAACTTGAGAGTTTTTTGAAGAGCTGGAAAAAACTAGAGGATGCTATGACATTAAAGTTTGCACCTGAAAGCTGGGTAGTTTAGTGTTTTGCACATATCTTCTATTGTAACTAATGTTACAAGCCATCGTAGATGAAATAATCTCCTCACACATTTAAATTCCAAGAGCAGAAAGATGTGTGTTGTATCAAACCCTTTAAGAGTCCCCTAGCGTGTGTCTTTGATTTGTGTTCCTGCCCACATTTCTTTACAGTTTGTGCAAGTAAACTTTAGACAAAAGACAAGGTTGTTCACTGATAATCACTCTTCTCTTAGATTGCTCACTTCTTTTCAGTGGGTTTAGAAATGCTGTTGTATCATCACATCCTTCCTTGCACTGAGTCTTTCTGTCTCTTGCCTATTGGAGAGATGGACAATTAAGAAAACAAAGAATAGTCAGCTTGAGGCTGTGGTGTTAAAACGTGTTTGCAAAGGTTTGATGAGCTGGTGAAACAATAATGATGGATTGCTGGGCAACCCATCCTTTAGCTACATGCTTTAGTTGAAGCCAATGTAATACACCCACAGGACAGAAGGAAAAGAAAACATCATGACTAAACAGCACAGAGTGCTCCATTACAAATTAATTGACTTCAAAACCAACAAACAGAGAATTGAACAGAAAAGAGTAGAAAGTACTCCTTTTATTGTTATTGCTGCTCAAAGTCAGTGAATAATTAGATAACTTTTAGGTGATTATCTTTAAAATTATATTCTCTCTCCATCTTCTTTCTCTTTCTCCCTGCTGTTTCCCCACTCTGTATGCTTGTGTATATGTGTAAGGAACACTGGGTCTAACCAGGAGAGAGTGTAATACACATTGAATATTTCTCTATATAGATTTTTGTGGATATAAAGAGAATTTGGGGAGCAATAAATATGATTAGTACTTCTACTGTTATTTCTACTGTCAAAGCATTCACAGTTTTGAATTCTATTTTGTTGTGAAACTTGCTGATTTATCTCTGATTTTTACCATCATGCTGAAAGTCCTCATAAAAAAATTTGTATGGTTTATTTTCAGTGAGCTATGATATACATTGCTTCATAGCAGAAACTGTATTTTCACCTAGTTTAATAAACTGTGCTGTTAGTTGACTCTTAAATGGCAACATACAATGAGTACTTAAATTAAATTTTCTATATACTTCTTTAATAGAAAAATCCATTTTCTAGCCAATCCAAGTAGGCTTAGTTATGATAAACGATAAAATAGATATAAGGCTTTATACTCACAAAGATAGGAAAGATTATAGAGTTTTTTTCTTTATTTTGTCAGATGCAAATGGGCTAAATATTGCAACTATAATTCTTGCTTGATAACTGTTTTGTTATATGTAATTTTACTATGTTAACATTAAAACCTTCCTTTTTATTTAGACAGAAAAGGGGAGAATATGTGGGATTCCCCTCTGTATGCTGGGAATATATTTTATTACCATTGGCTAATAAAGAAACTGCTCCAGGCTATATCAGGGCAGAATATATTCAGGCTAGAAGAGATAGAAAGTAGGCAGAGTCAGAGAAATGCCATGTAGCTGCAGAAGAAGACAGATGACAGATCCTTACCAGTAAGCTACAGCCTTGTGCAAATACACAGATTAATAAAAATGGGTTAATTTAAGATGTAAGAGTTAGTTAATAAGAACCATGAGCTAACAGTCTAAGCAGTGCTGTAATTAATATAGTTTCTGTATAATTATTCAGTTCTGAGCAGTCCAGAAATGAGTGAGTCATAATTTACATTTGGATGTTGTATAATTTGCTTATGTTTTTGGACTCAAAAATATTTCCTTGTGAAGGTAATATTTCATGGAGGATTTTTTTTGTGCAAGTACAGGATGAAGTATTTTTTTAACATTATTAATTTCTACTTAGTGTCAACCTACAATGTCACTTTCAAAATATCAGTATATCAGGGTAACCTGATACTTTGTCCTCCCTTTCCAAGATAATAATCTTATATATGTTCTGGAGATATAAAATGTTGTCACTCATTTGAAAGACATTGGTATATTAAGCACCTATTGGGTATCATTTACTGAACTGGTTATATGAGAACAAACACAAAGATGCTCTACGTTGCCCAAGCTTCCATTATCACAAAGATCTACATAGCAATTATAATGTAATGTCTGCCATCTGACAGGTATGTGTTGAAATATGCTTAGGAAATGGGTTCATGGAGGGGACAAAATTTAAACTCATAATTAAGTCTAACTTTGTCTTTCAAAGGTGGGATTGAAGTAGGTGAGATAATTGCATTGTAGTCAGAGGTAAGAAATGACACAAGCAAAGGAGCCAGGAATGAGCCTAGCATTTCCTGGGCATGATGATTAATGCAGCATCAGCAGAGGCGAGGACCTGTGTGGGAGACAGTGAAAGATCAGGCTTGATAAGCATCAGCTGCAGCAGGAAAAGAGCCTGGAACTTTAATAGCAGAGAATTGACTGGATCTGATGTGAGTTTCTGAAACAGCACTGGAAGCAGAGCTCAAGAAAGAAAATGACAAGTAATCTATTTTCTCTATTATTTCAACAGTGTGAAGGCTAAAGATAACAGAGGATGAGGGAAGGAACCCTGTGGATTGGCATGTCCCCAGTGATGGTGATCACGTGCCTCAGAAGGACACTTCTGAAACAGTTTGAACCATATATACTGTATTCTCATTTTTAAAAGGAAGGTGATGCTTCTTTGAATTTGGAAATTTAGAATATTTCTGTATGTAGATTGCTTAATATGATGAGGATTAATGTCTTTGCAATAAATTAGCGAGAGCATAAAATACTACTTCATACTTGAAAAGAGTGAAGAAGGAAGAAGAAAATACCAGGTTATCTTCCACTTCCTCATAGTAACCAAGGTTCATCTGGGGGTGAAAAAGGACATTTAGTGTGCATTGCCTGTGAGATAATCAGGTAAAGTTTTTCAGGATGCAGAATGCATAAATAAACTAGAGGGCTTTTCTTTGAGAATGTATTTCTCCTGTCTACACCCTCTATGAAGACAGAGAAGTGACTAGAACTGACATTAAATTGGCACGGAGGCTGTCTGTTCTTTCTTTCATGTAGATAAGTTGGAATCCAAGTATTCTCCCCCTCCATTATTCTTTTCTACTTCACTTACTCCTCTATCTTTACATTGTTCTATAGCGGTAAACTTATCCTAGTTATAACTGCACACACACACACACACACACACACACACGCATGCACATAAACACACACACATACCCGACTTCATTTGGGACTGGTCTTTTTTCTTCATTCTTGGATGTCTTTTGGGATTGATGGCTAATCTACTTGAAATGGATCAATTTGTCCAAAGGGAAAAAGTAAGGAAACCCAAGTGAATTCAAGTTTAATTTCAATTATTGTTTTGTTGATGATCTGCTTCCTAAGTAACACCTGGACACGACTCCCTTTTGCATAACATCAGAAGAAACGTTGTGAGATAACACCTTAACTTCTCCAAAAAGCACGAATTATGAAATCATCTCCGCAAACATAAGAATGAAAAAAACTTACGGTGTGGATGAAATTTTCCAGTGAGTATTTGAGGTACTGCAACAGGAAGAAGAAAATAAGAGAATTTTATTTTTAAGATGAAGGAGAACCTACGAAAGTGTGATGGGAGATGCATGAAGATACAGGATCTGAAAATGAGACTCAGTCCTTAACATTATACAAAATTATTCTCAGTTAAAAACAAAATCACAGAACAGAACAGTGTTACCCAAGCATCCCCATGGAAAGCCAATCCCTGCACTGCCTCATTTCTTCATTACCTCAATAGTCACAGAAAAGTTGCAAGTATGGGGATGGGAGGTAAGAACTTAATATCCCAGGATTAGTAGTGAGAAGCTTTCAAAGAGTCAGCTCATTTCAAAGCAAGGCATACCTTGCTGCCAATTCAAATCATCTTTACCTATTTATGTGCTGATATAAGCCTCTCCTCTGCTTCACAGATGGAACTGATGCTCATCTTTTCTTCAGGCAAATACAAATCAAGATAGACTTGAAAATGTAAATTACAACTATGTAGAATAGATTTGGAAGAAAACAAAAACCAGACAGTGACTAAAACAGTTGAAGCTGAGATAAGGAGAAACGTATCATACTGTTATGCTTATCTTACAAAGGAAAATTATCTCAACGCTCTGATTTTTGCTTTCTATAAAGACAGATTGTAGATACACATAGCCATGACATGAGGTTGATGGCAAGGCATCTTTTTCAAAGACACATCCCATGTACTTGAGAGATCAAGATAATCTTCGGGTTCCTTATGGTGACAGGAACTAGGGAGAAAAATGGGAAACAATATGTCCAACCCAATGATATAACTCTGAGCAGCAGAAAAATTTATGCAAGATCCCCAAATTGTATCATTTTCCATAAGGAATCACCAAATCATCTTATTTAGCACCTATTCATGTCCCAGAAATTCAATGCAACCCATAGCATGAAGGATTGTATGCTATGTTTTAAGTGCCCAAGCTTCTTTGCTTCCTCATCAGGTACACAGAAGTATGAGGAGAATATGAAAACTCGACGTTAGTAATATAATAGACACTTGGAGCAATTTTTATTAAAAAGAATATTATGATTTCTCTAATTTACTTTAGCCTCTAAACTAGGCATATTAAATGCACTATTCTAATAAACCTAAAGGAATCCCTTGAATAGAAGTCATTTATCACATTGCAAATGAGGAAATGGAAGCCCATAGTGTTAACCGCCTTGCTGAGTGGTGGTTGTATAATGAGAAACATAGTATCTACCACCTGAACTTTAAGGCTACATCCTTATGCATCCTCAAGTTATTATCTCACTAACCATACAATTTTTTTGCAAAGTTAAAAATAGCACATGATTGAACATAACAAAATAGAAAAATGAGTATTAACAGAAAAGGAATGATTTAACAAAGATGCTACTCTGTGCACTTAATGGTCCCTAAGTGTTAGATTTTTTTCTGCCTCCAATACATATATCTTCTACTCTGTGCTGGGTGCAGACCAGACTCCTCACTAGAATTCTCTAGGCAAGATGAAAGAAACAATTCTGAGTATAACAAACAAATTCATAGCAATCTATAAAGAGCATGTGTAGATGGATGGCCCAGTTTGTGTTGTAAATTTGGCAGTATTAATATTGGAGAAGATGATAGGCCACCAAAAGTTTTTAGGCACTTGGAAAGACTATTAAAGAGTTTTGAAGGTCATGTTGTAAGGTCAACATGAGGCATATTTAAAATATTGTGTTTGTTAGATATGAGTGACTGACTGGTCTAAATACTGAAAGACCAACCCTTCCCGGTTTGTGGAATGGACGCTTAAAAGAAATCCCACACTAGCTCAGAATTGAGAAATAGATGGTTATTTATTTAGGGGTAAACTCACAAATCAGAATTCTCTGCTTGAATGGAGAACAGAGATCAAATCCAGCAATCCAAAAGAGCAGCCTGGGCAGAAGGGGCAGATGCAGGCTTTGCATCACCATACATAGTAAAAGAGGCCACACCCCAGTAGGTGGGTAGCCACAAGTTGGCAGACTTCCTACAGCCCCAGTTGACAGTATCATTCCATAAACGAGAAACCAAAGAGCATGTCTGTGGCTACTACCTTGGCAGAGCAACAAGAAGTTAAAAAGCAATCCCCCTACAGGACATTATTATTTTCCCGGAATTTATTAAGTACAATGGAGACAACCAGTCAGTAATTTTTCAGCCTCTCTGCTTCAAGAGGAGGTAATGAATTTTAATTAGTGAAGATGACAGCTTTGCACTAAGGATGGAGAGCAGGGAGAGAAGGAACATTAGCATGTATGCAAGACGATGTTAAGGTACGAAGCACCCCTTATTAATGCTGAATTGATGAGCAGTGCTCCCAGCCTGATGCCGCTGTGTAACATAAAAATACAAAGCAAGGACTGGAAAACATTGCCACACACTATGAGAAGTGGGGCAGAAAGAACCACTAATGTTGATAAACAGAATTCCCCGGATCACAGGGTGTTTAAGTCATCTATCATCACTCTTAATTGTAACTGATGGAGACACATTTTCAACAATGTTTGCTCTGCCTACTTACCGAAGCCCGCAGTTCTCTCTGTACCAGAAAATTTGATCAAGTGGGACAATATGAAGTAGAAACTCCTGTTTCTTCCCAAGCATCTGAATTAGTTTCTGCAGGCACTCCCTTGAAGGATTTGAAGATGTTGAAGATATGTATGTAATACATGCTTTCAACACATTTGTCAAATCTAATTCTTTTTTTTGTTTGTTTTTGTTTTTTTCGAGACAGGGTTTCTCTGTGGCTTTGGAGCCTGTCCTGGAAGTAGCTCTGTAGACCAGGCTGGTCTCGAACTCACAGAGATCCACCTGCCTCTGCCTCCCGAGTGCTGGGATTAAAGGCATGCGCCACCATAGCCCGGCTCAAATCTAATTCTTTACCTTCTAATTTGGGGTTCATGTGGTAGTCACAAACATTTCGGTGTCAGAGCTTGTGGAAGAACACTATTAATTGTGGTATTTAGAGATAAAATCCATTTTTATTTAGATTTTAGAGAATCATTTAAATGGCAGACAATAAGATGCATCTTTTTTCATTATCCAAATATAGTGTTAATCCTACAACAATTGTTCTTGATGGCTCTGAACCCTCCAAACAAAAGATACCTTTGATAATGATGCTTTCATGCAGAGAACTAACTATTCTTAAAATTTATTTGAAGTCCATAGATCCAAAGTTACAAAAAGTATATTTGGTTTTCTTTTGAATGTAAATGCTGTTTTATTTGTGAATGACATTAGTCTTCAATGATGTTATTTGAGGACACTTGTGGGCTTCCTATGCTTTTACATGTTCCACTTTGAATACATGGCTAATCTAAACAAGATCCCTGAACATCCCTGCATGAAAAATAATGCACATTTGCTTTGTTGCTAGGGCAACCTGAAATTTCTTCTGGAATGTTTCACTGCTATTTTCTAGTCTAACCAGAAATGTTTCTTGGGTGACTAAAAAATTTATAGGAGGCAGAAAATATATACCCCTCTTCCTTCCTACTCTTCTAACCCACAAATTTCATTGTGTACTGGCTGAAAAGAAAGGAGTTTTCCCCTTCCCCCAGTGGAATAGCTATTTTTTATCCGTTACCTTTTGCTGAGTTTTGGTATCAGTGAGATGAGATAGTGAAAAAGCTTCTTTGTCTGTTCTTCCTAGCCTCTAATGTTCTTAGATATGTGGATAGAACCTGACATTCAAACGCAATAAATTAGTCTCCTTTTGAAACAATAGACAAGTGGTTACAGTTTACAATCTCCTGATGAAGTAATCTTGCTTTTCTCATGTGCTGGGGATGTATTCAAAACAAGTCTTTCCTTTGAGAGAAATAATTTACAATTTCTTTCAGATCTATCACCTTCAGCTAATAAAATTTAGTGTTCATGAACTATTAATTAATTCATAAAAATTGGTGAGATGATAATCTAGTATTAAAGTACGTAATTGAATTAAATATATAGTAACACAATTCCATTTATACAATTATGTATACAGTTAACTCTTCCAGTTTTCTGTAAACTTTCACTATTTCTTTGAGTTAGTTATGCTTTTAATAAGTTTTGTTTCAGGATTACCAAGGACAGTGAGTTTTTCATTTGCGTATGGGCAATTTAAAAATGCATTCATTTGTTTGTTTTATTTGTACATCCCAACCACACTTTCACCTCCTTACTCTCCTCCCAGTGCTCTCCCCTGATACTCCCCTCTCTCCCACATCCACTCCTCCTCCATTTTCTTTCAGAAAAGGGCAGGCATCCCGGATATATCCATGAACTTGCCAAAACAATACGACCAGGTACAAACCATCAAATCTCAAGGCTTAGTGACTCAACCCAGTAGGAGGAAAGGGGTTCTAAGAGCAGACAAAAGAGTCAAAGATACACCTACTTCCACTGTTAGGATTCCCACAAAAACACCAAGTTAACCATGATATAGATGCAAAGGATCAGTACAGACTCATGTAGATTTCATGATTGCCATTTTGCCTCTTCAGTCTCTGTGAACCATTATGAGTCCTACTTAGTTGTTGTCTGTAGGCTATGTCCTCCTAGTGTCCTCCAGCTCTCCTACTCCTACAATTCTTCCCAATCATCTACAGTGTTCCCAGGGCTTCATTGGGAGATCTCCATTTTTGGGCTTTCTCTCCATCTAATACTTGACTGTGTGTCTCTGCATCTCTTCCATCAGCCCCCAGGGAAAGCTTCTCTGATGACAATTGGGTTAGGCACTGTTTTATTATGTAAGAATATTATCAAGAATCATTGTATTGATTTTTTTATCTTACTTTTCTGCAATAGCCAACTTTTGGTTCCTGGCCATCTAGGCAGTGCTGGGTGGATATTGGTTCCCTCTCCTGGGATGAGCCTCAAATTAAGCCAGTCATTGTTTGGCCACTCCCACAGTTCCATGCCTCCATTTCCCCAGCACATCTTGTAGGCACAGATAGGAGGTTGAATGTTTTGTGGCTTAGTTGGTGTCACAGTCCCACCACTCACTGGAAACTTTGCTGGTTACAGAGTAGGCCAGTTCAGGCTTTGAATCCTTCATTATTAGGAGTTGTAAATATAGTCACCCTCATAGAATCCTGAGAATTTCTCCTGTAGCAGTTTTCACATTGCCTGTGCAAATGCCCTCCATTTCTACTTGCCTCTCCCCATGCTTTTCCTGCCCTACTCCACACACCGGATCCCATTGGCTCTCATCTCCATCTACCTCCAGTAGAAAGGCAATTTTTATTTGGACATAGTTGTCTTACATTAAGAACTTTTGTTGTTTCCAGTTTCATTTTTTTGTAAAATGCCCACAATGTTTCACACACAGCCTTATTATCCCTGAATCATTCCAGTCACTCTAAACTGGTGTTCTTGAAGATAAATTAAAACCAATATCAATAGTTTATACTATATCATTTAATTAATGTAAAATAATATTATAAAGATTACATTTGTTTTCTAAGAGTATAAATATTTTACTTTGTAATTGGTATCTGTGCATGTATAAACAACTTGAGCTCCTGCTAGATTATGGTGGACATAATTCTTATGAGTGGTAACATTTTTATAAGCACAGAAATAAAGATACTCAACAAAGGTATTGCTATGTGATGGTAAAGACATGGACTATGGAGTGATGAGTGCAAATTATGAAAGTCAAGGTTATGGTTAGCATCCAAATCTGGCAACAGGAAAAAAAGGGGCCATCTTCTAGAGACTTATGGAGTACTGTCTTTTTTTAATTCCAGACTTCCATGTTCAAACCTGAGAAAGAACAAATTTTGTTATCTTAAGTATTCTGTTCAGGTTATGGTCTTATGTCAACTCCAGGACATTAATGCAGCCAATTGTCCAATCTCTCCATAAGCTGGTGAATTACCTTTGAAATGAGGCAAGTAGAAAAGTTCTGAAAAATAACATTATCCCATTTATGAAGGATTTGGAATTAGTAATGTAGGCTTGTAGCATGATAAGACCTTTGCTTGCAGTATGTAATCCATATCTGTGGATCAAGCAATATACCAGAAATGAGATTTGCAGGATATTTTATTATTTAAGCAAGGGGTAAGAAAGCTGTATATGGCTAATGGGATAAATCTATACTGTTGCACTTTTATCTCAGAATGACATTTTGTTGTTGTAGAAAAGGAGTCATTTAACCAGGGCTTTAATCCCAGGATTTGGAAAGCAGAGGAAGGTGGATCTTTGTGAGTTCAAGGACAGTCTGGTCTACAGAGTTATTTCTAGTTCCAGGACAGGATAGTCAGAACTGTTGCACAAAGAAATGCTTTCCAAAAAAAAAAAAAAAAAAGAAAAAGAAAAAAAAAAAGAAAAGAAGGAAAGGGGATTGTTTATTAAAATGTTATAAGAGGCATATTTTGTAGTATAATAGCATAAATAAGGTTGTAAAGATGATAGAGAATACAGTATTTACTCTGTGGATCTTATAGCAAAAGTTGGAAACCCTGTTGTATAAAATAAAATATGTTGTGCACCCTTTTTATTGTTCTATTTTTCAAAAAATACATAGTCGGGGTACTGAAACTTACTTTATTTTTTTCATCTTATTTAAAACTATTACAGCTTAAGGTGGAAACAACTGATAATGGCTGATGGGTCACTTATGCCACGTTAGCATAAAATAATTAATAATTTAGGTAGCAGATTCAGACACACATGCAGGAAAATGTATGACTAAAATGAGAAGTAAAATAATACATTTTAATTTATAACCTTATATTTGCTAATAGAATTTTTCATGATAATGGCTCATGCATGTTTGGTGAACCTTCAACTTAAACTCACATTTTCCCATTGAGAATAATTTTTCATTCAGGCAGTTTCTCAAACTACTGATTCCCATATCTAACAGCTCTGAATGAATTAAACAAAGCAGTAAAATAAAGGCAATGACCCCAGAATCAAAGGTAAATTATTAAAGTGCAAATTACCAGCTCTTAAAGTAGGAATGTGAGTATTTAATCATGAGGTAAGGAGATATATTCAAGTCAGCTTGTTCATTATTTAATATGCATGACTAAATGAGGGGGACAGGTCCATTCCTTAAAGAATCAAAAATCTATCCATCTGCGACTTCAAAGGAGCGACTTTCTTACATCTCACATGTTGACACCCCTACCACATGTAATTGTTTAACCTTTTTAACCCTAAAGAGAGTGAAAGTTCCAGACTGAGGAAGATCTTTCTCATCTGTCATGTTCCATATTTCAAAGTTCATGGTTGAAAGGTATGACAATTTAGTGTCCTTCTGTCCTGAATATTCAATTCTTCATGAAACAAGTTATGCTGTAGTGATCAGTTGACTTCCTGGGAGGCCCTGCTCATGGTGGAAAGTTGTATTAGGGTCTCAAGAGGCATGGGGAACTGAAGGGTTGCTAAGTCAAAAAAATGAACACTGAAAATGTGGACATAATTTGTCATTTTTTCTTATTTCTGCTAGGTCTACAAGAATCTGAAAGTTAACTAAACCTGAAATGCTTCATTTTTTTTTCTGTAGAGCTTGAGACTCGCCTGAAAAAGCATTTTTTTCTAGGAAAAGATTTTTTTCAGAAATTATTTGAGATCCCTTTAATCCACTGTCCCCAAAAACATTATTCAAAATGAGTTGACATCAAGATGACTTATTCAGACAACTTTTCCTGAGAATGGACTAACTTTCCATTTGGGCATACAAAGATTTTAAAAACAAACTAAATGAAATGTGTGTTTGAAGGTATTAAGTACATGGAAGCAAAAGTGGACATGGTTCTCTGATTGCTAGGATGTGGTGGAGAGTTCATCTTTTGATAACTGTCAGAAAATGTTTTATGGGGGCTGGAGAAATGGCTCAGAGGTTAAGAGCATTGGCTGTTCTTCCAGAGTTCCTGAGTTCAATTACCAGAAACCACATGGTGGCTCACAATCATCTATAATGCAATATAGTGCCCCCTTCTGGCTGTAAACATGCATGCAGGCAGAACATTGCATACATTATAAATAAAATCTTTAAAAAAATAAAAAAGAAAATGTTTTATGTTAAAATTAGCAGGTATATGAAGGATTGTAAAAGAACACGAATAAATTGGTCCTGCCCTAGCTCAGAACTGGGTTTTTTGTTTAGGGTGGACTCAAGATCACAGTCCTCTGCAAGAACTAGAAACAGGAAACAAATCCAGCAGCCAGGCAAGAGGGGAGAGAGAGTGCACACAAGTTTTACAGCTGCAATTGTAGTATAAGACACCATAGTCAAGTGGGCTGGTATCTTAAAGACTATTGACTGAAGGAGTTTTTACAGTACCTCTTCATTTTGTCTAAATAGGAGAGTTCTTTTTATTTATTTATTTATTCTTTATTGAAAGAAAAATTTCCACCTCCTCCCAGCCTCCCATTAAATGGCTTCCTTAATTAAGATATCTACTTCCCTGCTCCCATATCCACCCTTCCTCCATCCCAACATTCCCATTCCGCCAAGCTTTCCCCATCATATTGATATTTTCTTTAGCATTTAATATTGCATTTAACTCTTATGAAATTTGATGTTTTTGTGGCTTCTAGAGTTTGAAAGTACATTTTAGGGTTAATAGTTTTACATTGGCCTCCTTCCTGGTCATTTTAGCGTATTTAGCCACTACTTTTTCCCCAAACGTGGTCAACAAGTGGCATCAAGTTCCTTTGTCTTTTATTGCTTCATAGGTGTTCAATGTTACATTTATGATTTTGAAATTACATTTTTCAAATATTTATCTTCAAACCGATGTGATGGACAGTCTTAAAATATAAATAGAATAGAGTCTCAAGATATAAAGCACCTCCAATACACAAAATTATAACTTCCTGTCTCAACTTTGCTTATCCAGCCAAAGTTCAGCTTAGGTTTCTGTAACATTTTATAGACATTCCTTCTATTGGTAATAAGTTTTAATATATTTCCTCTTTCCTTCAGTTTGCATGTCTAAGAATTAACACAATTTCAGTGTGTATGCTTTCTGGAAATATTTCTTAAAGTAAATTCACAAATTTTCACAGAAATCATGCTTCCTATCAGTCCCTATTCATATTATGTCTTCCAAATGTAGAAATTTGGAGCATTGGATGCATTCAATAATCACATATACCCAGCTGTGCTCTCAGCCATCAGTTTATCCTTGAATGTAGGATATGATACTTACTGTGTCTTCACATTTCCATGGTACTACCTACATTCTTTATCCAAATGTGTAGATTACTGTTTTAATTATTGACATTTCTTTTCTCTTTCTTCCTGCAGTTTCTCTCAGAATCACCGCATGTATTACATTGTACTGTAGCATCAGCTTTCCTGCCACGGCTTTAAATGCTATGAAATGGGATACAGTGTTTTGGACCTCTGTTATTAGCAAATCCATTTTTTATTGAAAACAACTGAAATATATATTCAGATATTCTTACATCTATGGTCAGTAACTAGAATTGTCTGTGAAAAATATTCATTGCAATTTCTTCCATAGTCTTTTCCTATACCCACACTAAAAGATAATTTATGTATTATATATCTAAAGTAGATATTATATATTTGTTCAGAAATGTTTCTACATTGTACATCATGTTTAAATAAAATAATATTGTTAGAAAATTAAAACCTTAGTTTATTAGTGAAAAAATTCTAAGAAATAATGTGACATCAGATTTTTATTGAGCATCCACTATGTAGTGTTCTGAGTTAGTTTTAGATTTTAACAGCCTAACATTATAGCACAAGGTTGTACATACACTGATATTTTGTAACCAAAGAGTGTGCCCCTATATGCTACAAATCTATCTGAATACTAACAAGAAAGGGCACAGAATTCTTAGGATGTGTTGGAAGGAAAGAGGCATTAGTTTAAATACACTGAGCCACATAAAAATTGGAATTCTTAAAATAAGTTACTTTCCTACCTGTATCTATTTGATAAATTCACCCTAGTTTCTAAATAACAAATATATGTATAATCAGTCCCCTTTGTCATGTAATTTTAGTTTATCATTTTGAGTTATCTTCTACTGGTAAGCATGAATTTTCTTGATAACTGTGATACCGCAGTAAATTTCAAACTCTATAATTTGTTTCACTGTGTATATCAAGAAATGACTGGTAGCAAATCACCAAAGGCTCTGTCCCCAAGAGCAGACAAGTCTACTTAAGGAAGTGTCAGTGGAACAGGTCATATGAAGAATGAATGTTTACAGCTGTAAGTTACACTTCCATTCCAGTACACATTTCAAAAATACAAACTGTAATTTAAGTGGTTAGATCATGATGCACATCCGTGTATGCTGTCTACATATTCAGTCAGGAGCTGAAATGCTGCTGGCGCTTTGTACAGCATGCTGAGTACGCTAACAAGGTACACATCTGCCAAAGTGGGTTGTTTTCTCTTGGTTTTCATTTAAAATAATCCTTACCAAAACTGACAAAAAAAAAGAAAACAAAAATTGATAATATAAATAAAGATAGGTATACCATAATTACTACCCTTATTGCTATTTGAATTTTGTATACTATTAATAAGCAAGATAATATTTGAGTACTCAAAATATTACAAAAACTGATGCAAAAGAAGTTTACATGACAAGAAGAATGTATATTTAATTAAATAAATTGATTTATAAGTAATTGTTTCTCACCCTGGTAATTTCAATATGTTTAAATAATATCTTCAAATATTTCTTATGAAAATAAGTACAATTCCTTAGTAAATCATTATCCAGTCTCACAATACACAAAATCTATACAATTGATCTGTATCTTTCAGTTATTAATATAATATATTTAATATTGTAAAATAAATAAATAAATAGGAGTTGCCCACAAACAGACTTTTGTGATGTTTACCATAAATTCCGGAAAAATAATTTTAATAAATTGGAAATTCTCAAACAATTTATTAATGTTGTATACTATGACAAGAAATTTGATTTTGAAATGTGTAGCAAGCATCAAACTTATAGTAAATTATTGTAAAATTTCTCAATAGAAAGAAAAATTAAAAAACACTGTTATTGACTATTTCACTAAGTGTCATTTTAAATAAACTATTAAATTAAATATGTGAAGGGATATCAGAACTTAAATATTTAAAAGAATATAAAGATGTTACAGTTATTAGACTCACTCAAAAAGATCATTACATTTAAAAATATTTTACCTACTTTTACAAATTTTGTAAACACAGTGTAGCGTTTATTATGTTTACTTCAACATTCTGACATATATTTTCTAATGTCTGATCTTTTGTGTATATATCACGGCCTCCAGAGGATTCCTAACTGTAGAAAAAAAGTAGGTCTGTATGTCTATATATGTTTCTTTTGTCTTTTCTTGAACTTGCTTCATTCAATTTGCTTGTTTTGTCCTATTCCTATGTGTTAGTTTAGTTTTGTCATATTATATTATTATCCCTTAGAAACCTGTTTATTTTCTAATGAGAAACAGAAGTGAGGTGGATTTAGATAGAAAGGGAAATGAGAAAGAACTTAGAGGAACAGAAGGAGGAGAAAATAATCATAATTTATTATGTAAGAAAGAAATGTACTTCAAATAAAAGAATAAAATTGTGTGTATAAATTATAATTAGAAAAATAAAAATAGAGTATCATCAACAACAAAATTTTGTAAAATAATAGTCATCTGTAGTCATACTTTTTGTTGGGACCAGAGCTCACAAATACAGAGACTTATTGTTAGTTATAAAAGCTAAGCCTTAGCTTAAGCTTGTTCCTCACTGGTTTTTATAACTTAAATTAGCCCATATTTTAAAATCTGTGTTTCAGCATGTGACTAATCACCTCATCTCTGTACTGTCCATCCTGTATCTTCCATGTCTGGCTGGTGACTCCAACTATCTTTCCAGAGTTCACTGTCTTTCCCAGAGTCCTGCCTACATATCCTGCCTTCTTTTGTCCATCCAGTTTTTTATTATATCAATCACAACTATACATCTTCTTCACACATTGTACAAATAACCCATAACAGTCATGAAGTTAATTCATGAACTCCATATAACAAATTCAAAGTTTTATTAAAGGAGAGTTGGCTTGAACAATTGTGGTATATAAGCATTTGGGGACAGCCAAACTTAGTCCTGCAAAAAGTAGTGAGAAAGGTAACTTGTCAACCTGTACAAAAAAGAGTTCTTGATGACAAAGAACACTGGTATGTTTTAAATAATAAATGTTAATTTTGGTATAAAAATGTACAATTATAAAAATGTATACATTAAGAATGTGCAGATGTATTGAGAACAGAAACAGAAAATAAAATCCACAGATAACCTTAAAGGAGTCCATAGCTGATCAATCATAAGGATGTAGAACAATTCTAAGTTAATGATAGCAGGAAAAGAAAAATTAGGGTCTTCCCTATATAACATGGTTAGAAAACACATCATATAAGATGAAATCATGAGTTCAAAAATTGAAATAATTTAAATAGTTTTGAAACCATATGAGACTACCTCTAGGTCCTTGGAATAGGCATGATGTTGTAAGATACAAAAATGTGAACCACAATCTAACCAAATTAGATCATTTTCAGCAAAATAACTTTAACAGCATCAAAAATGTGAAACCAATCTACATTGGTTGGTTTATGATTAACAATTTTGAATCTTATAAAAATTATAAACTCTACATATAAATTTGGAGCAGATATTGACAGATAATTAACCCATAACAGATTACTCACAGTTTCTAGCTATACACTCTTCTATCATGAACCTTACATTTATCCTTCTCTGTTGTATCTGTCATCCATTCATGAGGACTTCGAAAATTCTGAAAATGACAGACCAATTTCTATTCACCAGAATCACACAGTTCTATTCCTGTCATAACAATCAATCTGGAGATGAAAGCTAATCCTAGCGAATTTTATTGTCTTGTTTTCTTCTCTCTCCTTTGAATGCATAATTAACTTTTAATATAGAAATTTCAAGGGAAGGACTTTTCAAATAAACATCTTACACTCATTTTCATTCCTTCTCTTCTGATGGCACCTAAGTTATCAACCATTATGACAGGTTTTTTTTTTTTCTAATTAAAGACTGACACAGAGAATTTGGTAACTTTCCAAAAACTGTTGGAAAAGAAAAAAGAAGAGGGAGGTAACAAAAGACAAAAATGTGGGGTGAGGGTTTGAGGAGGGGAGAAAGAGGTGGGGGAGGGGAGAAAAAAGAGTGAAGAAGACAACAAACACAATTGGCAAATGTCTTCAATTTACTGTGAAATCCCCAAAGGTTTATTTCATTAAAATAAAATTATCCTGCTTATGTAAATAAACATTCTCACCAAACTCAATGCTAGTATTTTACATCTTTTATATTTAAAGGCTATGGGAAAATTTCCTCTGCTTTCTATTCCTTTCTGTCAACTTGCATTCATCTAAAGTTCTTGTTAGGTATTTGTGCTGTTTGAGGAAGACACATCAAACATTCTTGTCTCTCTTATTTCTAAAGAAGAATAACTGATTTTCAAATACTCCATGACACTTTTAAAATCTTAGTCATTGCTGTCCGTGTGTCCTATCTTGTTATTTAACCTAGTTCATTTAGCATTTCTGCTTAATTCCTAATTCTTTTAGAATTTACAGTTCTAATTTTACTGCTCTGTGATTCCCAATGCAACCATTTGTACATAAATAAATAGACCACATCAAATACTTGAATTAATCTAACTGTATCCATAAGGCTCTAGCATGCTCTGAACACTTTATGATCCTTAAGAAAAATACAGATCACTATGTTATGCATTGTTTATTTACTTACACACTGCATATGCTGTTTTTAAAAATTGTATTTATCATTTAAACTTACTCTTTCCTGACACATAAAAGTACAGACAATTTTAACAACCATCATTCAATATATGTACTTTTTTGTATCTTATTTCTTAAAATAATGTAACATTTTCTTGAGGACTATTCCTTCACACTCTATTAATATATGCTACTGGGATTGGTTTAACAAGGAAGCTAACTGGCCAATAGTTGAACAGGATAAGATTAGGAGAATGAGCCAAACTGAAAAAGCAGGAAAGAAGAAGAACAGATGCAGAGCAAAGCAAGGTGGGCATGTCATATAGCAAACATCGATAAGAAATATGGGTTAATTTAAAAGTAAGGGTTAGCTAGGTACAATCAATCCTGAGTTATTGCTTGAGTATTTATAATTAATATTAAGTGTCTGTGTGGTTAGTAGAGAGTGCCTTGTGGGACAGAAACTTCTGTCTAACTTTCATACTTAACATTCTTTTGTCTAATTTTCACATCTTTTGAATTTCTAATAAAGCAATATTTTTCCAGTTTTGTTATCATTTTGCTAACAAAAGTGTGACACCACAGAAATTAATTATCCTGTTCTTAATTACAATTTTCTCATGGAGAGAGGTTTTTCTGGTGACAGAATATTGGGAATCACAGCAATCATCATTTTCTGTATATTATTCCCATGCAACTTTTTTATAAACTACAATGTATTTTGAAAATTCCATTCTCAGAACATATTTCCTCTTG
The DNA here is from genome assembly GCF_000317375.1 of Microtus ochrogaster. NCBI lineage: Eukaryota > Metazoa > Chordata > Mammalia > Rodentia > Cricetidae > Microtus > Microtus ochrogaster. Next base: position 38,889,171 of record NC_022029.1, read on the forward strand.
CTTAATTAGTCTAATAACCATACTTTCATTCTTTTCCACATTATTGGTGAGCTCCCAATAAATCAGCCCCACTGTCTCCTTGGGTGGGTGCACCCCTCGCGGTCCTGACTTCCTTGCTCATGTTCTCCCTCCTTCTGCTCCTCATTGGGACCTTGGGAGCTCAGTCCAGTGCTCCAATGTGGGTCTCTGTCTCTATCTCCATCCATAGCCAGATGAAGGTTCTATAATGATATGCAAGATATTCATCAGTATGGCTATAGGATAGGGCCATTTCAGGTTCCTTCTTTTTAGCTGTCCAAGGAACTAGCTGGGGACATCTCCCTGGACACCTGCAAGCCCCTCTAGAGTCAAGTCTTTTGCCAACCCTAAAATAGCTCCCTTAATTAAGATATCTACTTCCCTGCTCCCATATCTACCCTTCCTTTATCCCAACCATCCCATTCCCCCAAGCTCTTGATGTTTTCTCCTTCCTATGTAGATACTTGCATGTCTCTCTTAGGGTTCTCTTTGTTGTCTAGGTTCTATGGAGTTATGGACTATAGGTTGTTTTTCTTTTTCTTTGCTTTATGTCTAGAAATCAATTATGAGTGAGTACATATTCTATTTGTCTTTCTGGGTCTAGGTTACCTCTTTCAATATGTTTTTTTTTTCTTCCCTAGATACATCCACTTGAATGCAAATTGATGTCAGTTTTCTTTTCTCTCTTTCTTTCTTTCTTTCTTTCTTTCTTTCTTTCTTTCTTTGTTTCTTTCTTTCTTTCTTTCTTTCTTTTTTTTTAACAAATGTGTAGTATTCCATTGTGTGAATGTATCACATTTTTTTAAAGTCTATTCTTTGGTTGAGAGACATCTAGATTGTTTTCAGGTTTTGGCTTTTACAAATAATGCTTCTATGAACAAAACTGAGCACATGTCCTTATGGTATGATTGAGCTGGGTCTTGAGGTAGATTGTTTCCTAATTTTCTGAGAAGTTGCCTCACTGATTCAAAAGTGGCTGTATGAATTTCCACTCCCACCAGTAATGGAGAAGTGTTCCTCTCACCCCACATCCTCTCTAACATAAACTACCATCAGTGTTTTTAATCTTGACCCTTCTGACAGGTGTAAGGAAATCTTGGAGTTGATTTAATGTGCATTCCTCTGATGGCTAAGGATGTGGAACATTTCCTTAAGTGTTTTTCAGCTATTTGAGATTCATCTGTTGAAAGTTCTCTGTTTAGTTCCATACCCCATTTTTATTGGATTTTAGATTACATTGAAAACCTCCAAATATTGGATTGTAGATTACATTGAAAACCTCCAAATATTTATATAAACCCCTATTGTGCCACTGTAGTATGTTCCCATTCAGGGGATGAATAATCTGTGATTATTTTTGCTTACTGAATGATAACTTGTGTTACACTGAGGCAAGATGTTTCATGAAAATATTCATTATTGAATTAATAAATATTATGAACAGCAACAGAAAAGGGGAAGCCATATGGATCCACAGGCTTTAGATTACAACTGATGGAGCAAATATGACTGAGCATAGTAATTACTATAATCCTGCTAATCCACCTGAATTATTTACCAACCCCACCTTGTAATTAAGAAATTTACACTCATTTTAAAGCTTCCTTCCTAAGGACCGAGAGAACTGATGAGTTGCTTTGTTGAAGTAGGTCTTTCTTTCTTCCCCCCAGAGAATGTTGTGATTGTTTCAACGTTTCTAGAGCCATGTCCTGTGTGAAAGGTGTGAAGAAGCTATTCTACACATCAATTATAATGGAGCGTGGGAAGTTGCATCGCAGGTATGAAGAATAGGCATATATCAAATGCAGAGGGATGCTTTGTAGGTCAGTTCAGAGGTTAGTTATGTATGCAAGCATATAATGGAAGAAAAATAAGTCAGGGCCAAAAGGGGAATATAAAAGCCAATAGCTGAAATATCAAAGGTCCAGCAAAGGACAATAGCTATGTCTGGGGAGAAGGTCAGAAGACCTCTAGCCAAAATACACAGGAGAGAAAATGTATAGCGACACCTGTAGAAATAGTCACTGTTCAAGCACTTATCATGTAGCAGAGAGCTAGACTCTTTCTGGTCCCAGAGATGGAAAATTATTAAAAGGGAACAAAGTAATTGAAATAGAAAGTATTATAAGTTCACCCTGAGGGAATATTGAGTACACAATGAGGTCACATGTAAAAAAAATATGTTTTTCTGCTAATAGATTTTTACTATTATTAAACTAAAAATCAGCATTTAAACAAATTAAAATGCCCTCAAAAGTTAAAAACGTATGTGGAAAGTTTTTAGTAGCATTTTGGCATCATAATTTTTATTATGAGGAGTCAGTGAGCAGAAAAGGAGCAACATAGCATAGTGTAGGTTTTCCTATGTTAGTGCCTATACCCAACACCTTCACTGTCATTAATTAAAAATTCTATGCAGGAGCTGGAGAGATGGCTCAGCAGTTAAGAGCACTAACTGTTTTCCCAGATGACCCGGGTTCAACTCCCAGCACCCACACCTGTCTGTAACTCCACTTCCAGGGGGAACCCGGCACTCTCACACAGACACACACACACAGGCAAAACACCAATAAACATAAAATAAAAATAATAAATTTAAAAATTCTATGCAGAATATTACATAAAATTACAATTCTAAAGACCAAGTACAAATGGACTGCACTGAATGGAAATCAAAACTTGGAAGATTATGTGGATTTCTTTGGTCATTCTACTAAAGAAGTCAACATGAACACCAAACTTCATCACTGAGATGCCCATAAATCTCATAAATACTACAGGAATTCTAGCTTCCACATTCAAGAGAGAATTTATTTAGTACAACTATTAAAGGGAAGTTAAGTAGAAAAAAATGGGAGTAGAAAATTGTATCAAAAACTGTACAGATGAGCTCTGCCCTATTCTCCTGATGACTCCCGAATCATAAAGGGCAGGGCAGAGTCCAGTCAGGTCAGTCAAGGTGTAAAGAGATAAAGAAGCCAACCTGTACAGTCTTAATTCAGTCAACTGCCTACTTAAAATCAATGCACACAGAACAAGAAAGCACACTGAAGAATTCCCAGACCACTAGGTCAGTGCATCTCAAATTGCCTAATGCTGCAACCCTTCAATACAGTTCCTCATGCTTTGGCAATCACCAACCATACAATTACTTTTATTACTACTTCAAAACTGTAATTTTGCTACTGTTATGAATTGTAATGTAAATATCTGATATGTAGAATATCTGGTATTTGACTCCAGTGAAGGAGTCAGTCAACGTCCACAGGGGTTGCGACCCACAGGTTGAGAACCACCGAGCAAGTACTCTTTCATCCGCAGGGAGGCTTACTGCCTTACTCAGTCAATGGCACTGGTTTTGAGGTATTCAGTAATATAACAGTTTCTTCCTATGACTTTAAATTTCTTGATGATTCATAAGGCCAAACATCTTTTCATGTCCTTTTTGCATTAAAGGTTATTTTCATCCTATAAACTTTGGGTGACACATTCAAACCTTGGTTGGTTTGGTTTTCAAAGTGTCACAGAAAATTTAAATATCATTTACTAGAGGAATCCAAACTAGAAGTAAGTTTGAAGTGCAAGGTTTTTAAGAACTCTATAGATAAGATGGTGCAGCTTTACTGGAGGATAGAAAACACCTAAATAAACTGAGATGTAGCCTGTTAATGCAGAGAAATCTCAATTTGTTAATAGGAATTCTGTCCAAATAAAATCACAAATTGAAGCAAATCTAGTAAAACTCCAATAAGTTCTTAGAGGAAGAAAGATGACAGATATATAGATAGATAGATGATAGAAAGATAGGTAGAGATATGCGAGGCTACTTTATTTCTCTACTAAATAATTGCAGATAAAAGTAAAAATGTAAGGTATTTGGATAGAAAAGTATAAGTGGTTAGAGTAACACAGTGCTGTTGTGTCTATCAAATCAAATATTTAGTTATTGTTAGCTATTATTGAAAATGTAGCTAATTAGAACAACTTGGGAAACGGATATCATAATAAATATTAACCATAAAATGTTTATTTAGCTGATACTTAGTACCATTTTAAAGTGTCTACTACTCACACTCTAATGTATGAGATAATACACTTAAGATAACTGGGAAGGATAGAATACAACTATTGTCCTAGCACTCGGGACAAATTGCCAGGAGGAAAGTGAGACTGAAGATAACACAGGCAACATTGAGAACATGTCTTTTTTTAGAAAGTACAAAAAAAGAAGGTGGAGGAGGAATAGAGGATAAGATGAGGAAGAAATATTTGGGATAACACTGAATCACTATGTAAAATAATGAAGACGTTATATATAATATATGATATTATTTATTTGTGCCTAAAAATACAAAGCACACAAGATGTATTAGTGATCTTACCAAATAAGAAAACCTTCCATTCCATACATGGATATTCTTAATTTTCAAGAACTGATGAGTGTGAAGCAATGGAATGTCACTTATTCAGAATCTTTAATAGCAATTTTCAATTTCTGAAATATATATACAGGAAATAAATAAACTTTTTATTTTAGTGTAGATTCATGAGTGTCAAATTATGTTACAAATATTTTTAGATTAAATTTTATTATATAAATATAAAACATTGCTGATTATAAAGTACTTAATTAAAAATAATTTCAAAATAATGACATACTAAAACTCGTGAAGTGGGAAGGAATGTGGGAGGGGAAAGAGTGGGGATGGATTTCTTCAAAGTTCATATCTGTCTAGAAACTCTCAAACATTAAGAACTAGGATAAGGAATCATGTATCCTAATACAATTTGTTTTTTAAAGAGGGTTCACCATATGTTGTGTTGCAACAGCTGGAAAAATGTAAGAGGCACATCTTGTGCCTGTCTAATAACCATAATTTTCAGAAAACATAAAAAAATAGAACACAAATGTGTAAGGAAAGAAATAAATGCTGAGTTTGCCTAACTGAACACATGAAGGTAATGCTGTATCCCAACCATAACAATATCAAAAGAAATAATATAAAGGTATATCTAGCTTCTAACTATTAAAGTTGATATTTTATCTTTTTTGGAACATTCAAAAAATTCAGAGAGATGGTCTTCAGGTTTAATCGCCATGACAGAAACAGTGGTGCCTGTTTTAATGTTAGGGATATGTTTAAACAAGCGGCAGCACTCACCAAAGATCCATGAGCTTATGGGAGGCTTTCTACTCTCTAATTTCCCTGCTGCTGCAGTGAATGCTAGGAGCAAGACTGAATTATTATACCACATTAATTCTTAAATTACTCATCAGAAAGATGTAAGTCGTACTCATTTCTGTAAATTAAAACAATTATTGTCTAGAAATTAGTATTCCATTTAAAAATGCTCAAGAAAAAAATGAAAAAGAAATTAGGTTAGCGGAATTCAAATAAGCATTCATCCAATTCTACTATACCTTCTGAGATAGCTGTAATATGATAGTAATGATTAATCCCTCTGTCTTCATTTGCATAAATATTTAAGTAGTTCATAATGATTCTCATTCAGTTACACATATTATTTTTTTTAGAAATTTCATATGAAGATAACTGAAAAGAAAAACTAATATTCTGATCATATCAATTGAACAATCCCTATTTACTAAGGCTTAACTTTATTAATCAAATAACAAAATAACACTTTTTAAAAGTGAAAGTTCCACAGGTATTTCTATTTTCAATCACACTAAGTCATGTAACCTATATTTGCCATGATTTAAGTTTATTATTACATATATACTGCAACTTTAATTTAAAAATGTTTTAATATTTTATGTAGCATATATTTTCTTTTTGCAAAATAAATCCTTGTGAAGCAATACTCATGGTAGCTGTTTCTTTGGGGCATGTATTTCATGACAGAGGCAGAAATAACACAAGATACTTATGCTACCACAGACTTTAACAATTCAGTAAAGTACCCATCAGACTTTGGGTACTTTTTCTAGTGCATATTGTCAAATAATTACTAAGCAGTTTTTAAGTGTTACATCTGGTGGTGTGAATATGTGAGTTGTATCTCCCAATATTCCTGAACCTACATGTAAACTCCGGTCAGTATCAGAACAGTCAACAGAACTACAATTACCTGAAAAATCCTTTCAGGAAAATATTTATTGTCCTTTTTAGTCCTATCTGGTGCAAGTTGAATGCCATTTAGTACTAGCCCTGCCAGTGGCCAGTTTGTGGTCCTTTTGAAGCTTGGCCTAACATATCATGACAGTTTATGCAGGAGACAGCACTGAGTTTTGAAAACAACAAGAATCATTTTGAGGGTGAAGTGATTGATCCCCATCATGAAATAAATACTTATAATAGCATGCAGAGCAATGATAGCTGTGTTTTTGGAACTTTTGGGTTTGGCCAACAGTAGTTTAATGAAGTAATACCCAGTTCTATGAGGTATTTCAGGCTACAATCCAAGTCTGAATCCAACTGTTAATTGTGAACAGTGGGTGTTTTGTGGCTGCCACCATTATGCCAAGTAATGACATAATATGTTTTTTTTTCTCTTGCGTTTCATATAAATAACCTGCCATCTTGAAAAATGTCCTATTCTTTGCAGCACATTTAGTTTTGCAATAAAGGAAAATCTCATTAAGAAAACCAGAGTGGGAAATGATAATCCTTTCACATATAATCATAGACCCTACACACCATGAATTTATATTAACAGACAGTAGATAGAAAATATAAAAACACATATAAGTATTCTAAATTATGTTAAATTGAAGCATATTTCAATAGGAAAGACATAAAACTGTGAATAACATATATGAAATAATGATTACAATACTATTTATAAGAAGATATTCTGATTGGACAAAAACTATAATTTTCTATCTAAATATTTTTAAAAAAATAAGATTTATCTAGTTATCAATTTCTTTTCATAAACAATACCTGAAAAGCATTTTCAGAGTCATCAACTCAAAGTTTTATAGATGAGAAAATTTTCTTCTAGAGAGATTAGATTTGGAAAGGACTTATGATTAAATTCCTCCAGAAGTAGGGCTCATAACCCAGGGCTTCTGCATTTGCAGACAATACCACTGGCACTATATTTTTAATGATAGACTTCTCCTTAAATAAAGTAGTTTGAAATTCTGAGAATTAGTGCAAAAGGAACATTTTGACAAGAATACAATTCAGGCCAGCGGTCCTGTCTTTCTAGGGAGTTTGTGCTTAAATCAGACAATAAACACAATTTTAATTAGTTTTGTTTAATTTACAAAGCAACATAGCATCGATACTTAAAGTGATCCTCTATTTTAGTCTAAAAATATACACACTCACAAAAAACTTCACTTTAGATATTGTTATAAAATACACTTGTTGGATATTAGCTGTAAAGTAAAGAATAAACATCCACAATGGCTCCAACCCACAGACCCAAAGAAGCTAAGTAAAAAGGAGGACTCTGTGAGGCTAGGTACTTGGAACTACCTGGGAATGAGAAATAGATTTCTTAGGTGAAATGATGGGGGATGGGGGTTATGAGAGCATGAAGAATCAGGTAGGGGTGGCGGAGGATACTCCAGGAAGAGATGACTAGAAAAGGGGGCATTTTATTGTGAGATAGAAACCCAGTGCAACGGAAACTCCCAAGAATCTACAATAGTGGTCATAGTCCAAACTCTTAGCAACAGGAGATAGTAGCCTGAACCTCCTGTGACAGATGAGACTTCAAGTGGAGGAGCTAGTACACCAGCCAGATAACCTTTGACCTCCTGTCTGTCCTGCTGGCATAATGATGGTGCAGACATTGTGAGAGTAGCCAACCACTGGCTGATCCAGCCTGGCTCCCATGCCACAAGAGGGAGCCTACTTCTGTCAAGACCTGGAGTGCCAGCACTCAGAGGATCGATGGCCCAGAGATCTAAGACTGAACCAAACAAGACTGGGGAAAAACAAAGAAATGATACCAAATGATATTCTGTTATAGATCATGGCCTAGTTCAATTGTCATCAAAATGACTTCATCCAGCGACTGGCAGAAACATGCAGAGACCCACAGCCAAACATTAGGGGGACCTGCATGAATCCTGTTTAATGGGGAGAAAAAATTGTACTACCCAGAGGGTCCAAGGACACCGTAAGTAACCCGGACTCATACAGGATTACAGAAACTGAACTGATAACCAGGGATCCTTCATGGGATTGATCTAGACTCTCTGCCTTTTTCTTACAGTTGTGTAACTTGGACTTCTTTAGGACTCCTAAAGGTGGCATCGGGGGCTGTTTCTCATGGGACCCTGTTTCTCATGCTTGGTTGCCTTGTTCCACCTTAATACATGGGAATAGGCCTAGTCTTACTGTCACTTCATATGCCCTGTTTGGTTGACATCCACGCGAGGCCTGCCCTTTTCTGAATAGAAACTGAGGAGGGGATTGGGGATACAGAGGGGAGGGGGGGGGCAGGGAAAGGGAGGAGAGGATGGTGGGGATGTAAGTCGTCATCATCAATATTATCATTTAAATAAAATGATACTTGAAATGCTTTCCATTTTATATCTATAATGCATGGTTTAAGCCATAATAATGCTAAACATAGTTTTACCTAAAATGAAAATAATAAAACAAATGAAGATACATGATGGGTTAATGAGCTACTTCTCTATATAGCTCCAAAGCCTGACAATTATTATGAGGCTATTACGAGGTTAATACTGAAAAGTCATGGAAACTTGAGAAGAATTTTGTTTACAGAATCAATTACTCAAAATGCAATTTGAATGAATGAATGAATGAATGAATGGAAAATTGCTTCCTTAGGAAAAAATTCCCAAGACATATTCTCCATAAAATATCAATTTAAATACTATAGACCAATGCAAATATTTAAACTTGAGTTAAAAATATCATATGAACAGCCAGGTGGTGGTGGAGCATGACTTTAATCCCAGTGCTCAAGAGGTAGAGGCAGACAGATCCCTGAGTTCAAGGCCAGACTGGCCTACAGAGTGAGTTCTAGGAGAGTCAGAACTATCCAGAGAAACCCTGAAGCAAAAAAACAAAAAATAAATAATAATTATATGTTCATTTGCTATGAAAACAATAAATACAGAACAGCTTGTCAAGTTGTACTAGTTGGTCATTTTATATACCATGCTAAATGAACTAAAATCTGGGCAAAAGACTGAGCTATGGAGACTCATATCTGTTTATATCTTCCTTTGGAAGTTAAACTAGTTAACTCCAATATATGTTACACTATTTATGCAAAGAAAGATTATTGATTTCTTGAGAAAATACTGATATAAATAATCTAATCCACTATTACAATGAGAATATTACCTTACTGAAGTCTTGTCTTTTTTCTTTTCTTTTAAAAAAAGAAAACAGACTTTTTCCTTTTTCTTTTCTCTTTAGTGCATACAAACTATGTATATTGCTTACTAACTGGTGGTAAATATACAGTTCGTTTGCTCTTAAAATTAAGTTACCCTTAATAAATCATGCTTGCTACCCATGTAAGTTAAAGATGTGAATTAAGTTTAAATAACAGTTAGACTTCTAATCTCATAGACACACAAAGAATTCAGGATCTGAAGAAGCTTATATTACATTTTTCATTGAGACTTGCAGAACTGGAAATCACTGCTGATGTTAACAAAATCACAAAGGAAAGATCTGCAAAATTCTAATAAGTGACACCATGAATACTTACTGGGTTAATAAAGCAAAACTGAATAGAATCTAGGATATTGGGGAAATACTCTGTTTTCAAACATAGAACATGCATACATGTGGTGATACTTTGTTTGTACTATAACAAATAAAGCTTTCCTGAAGATCAGAGAACAGAACTAAACATCAATTAATCATAGACATCTGTAGATGTGAAACAATGTTATTTATAAAGCTCAATGTGATTGGGGATACAACGCTTCGACACAAAAATCTATCAGGTTTAGCAGTTTTAAAATGAGCATACCTTTTGGGCAATAAAATTTCCTTTTTAAAATATTCATTTTGGAAATTCAGCACATGTATGCAATGTGTGTTGGCCATACTCACCATTCATTCTCTATTTTTCACTACCCCTTTTCCCCCAGCAAATCTTCTATCTCCTTACCAATTTCATATTATTTTTAAAAAACTCACTATATCTAATTATTACTGGCCATGTGGATACATGTGTGAGCCATTGGCAATCTATTAATGGCAACCCCCATTCTTAAATAAAACTGGCTCTCTGCCAAGAGCTATCAATTGTCATTAGCCTTGCTAACAATTTTTATTAATTAAACCTGTTGACTGAAGTGCAAGCAGAGATCCTTACAAGTCAACTATATGAGGAAGATAGGCAGATATTTACATTTTTTAAAAAATTTTTTATTGAAAAAAAGAAAAAAAAAGTTTCTGCCTCCTTCCAGCCTCCCATTTCCCTCCCCCCTCCTCCCACCCTTCTCCCCTCCCCCCATGTAGTAGTACCAGCGGTGGGCTGCGTCCCCGGCACCTGGCCGCCCACATGGCTAGCTTTACCTGAAATAATTACACAGAAACTGTATTCTTTTAAACACCGCTTGGCCCATTATATCTAGCCCTTTCTCAGCTAACTCTCGCACCTGGACTAGCCCATTTCTAATAATCTATGTAGCCCAAGAGCTGGCTTACCAGGAATGATCTTAACCTGCATCTGCCTGGAGTGGGAGAATCATGGCTACTCCTTGACTCAGCTTCTTTCTCCCAGCATCCTGTTCTGTTTACTCCACCCACCTAAGGGTGGGCCTATCAAATGGGCCTAGGCAGTTTCTTTATTAATGAGAAATCACTCCCACATCACCCCCTCTCCTCTCCCCCTCCCTCTCCAGTCCAAAGAGCAGTCAGGGTTCCCTGCCCTGTGGAAAGCCCAAGCTCCTCCCCCCTCCATCCATGTCTAGGAAGGTGAACATCCAAACTGGCTAGGCTCCCACAAAGCCAGAACATGAAGTAGGATCAAAACCCCATGCCATTGTCCTTGGCTTCTCATCAGCCCTCATTGTTCGCCATGTTCAGAGAGTCCGGTTTTAGCCCATGCTTTTTCAGTCACAGTCCAGCTGGCCTTGGTGAGCTCCCATTAGATCAGCCCCATTGTCTCAGTGGGTGGGTGCACCCCTCGCGGTCCTGACTTCCTTGCTCATGTTCTCCCTCCTTCTCCTCCTCATTGGGACCTTGGGAGCTCAGTCTGGTGCTCCAGTGTGGGTCTCTGTCTCTATTTTCATCCATCACCAGATGAAGGTTCTATGGTGATATGCAAGATATTAGTCAGTATTGCTATAGGATAGGGTCATTTCAGGTTCCCTTTCCTCAGCTGCCCAAGGAACTAACTGGGGACATAGCCTTGGGCTCCTGGGTGCCACTCTAGGTTCAAGTCTCTTGCCAACCCTAAGGTGGCTCCCTTAACTAAGATTTGTGCTTCCCTGCTCCCCTATCCAACCTTCCTTTATTCCAATCATCCCATTTTCCCAAGTTTCCCCCATCCTCCCCTTCTTACTTTCCTCTCCCCATCTCTCTTTACCCCCATCCCACCCCACCCCCAAGATAAGAAGGTGAACCCCCCAAAAAACATATAGTTATCCTCCTGGCTATGGGAAGTAGACAAAATTGCCGGGGAAAAAAAATCAGATATTTACATTTAAAAAAGGATTTATCCCAATATCAAATGTAAGAGGGCGTTTAAACCCTTTCCTCATTCCCTAACTTAAGCCTTCCAAAAACATTTTGAGTTTGGAAGAAACTTCATGTTCCCTTATTCTTGCTAAGATTAGTCACATACCACTGGAACTATGGTGTACAATTTTCCTTTGTATCCATTATAGTTCCCCTCGCCTCCCTCAGTCCTTTATCCAAGTAGTTAAGGTTCCCACTTGCAGCGCCTTCTCATTAGAGTACCGTCCAGTGAACTGTGGAGGGGATATAAAAGCTGTCTCACCAGAAGTAGGCTAGTTGACTTCCTTAACAGAGAGCCCTGGGGAATAGTAGTGAACGACTCCCATTGCGGTTGAATAACTATGGAGAAAACTGGTCATAAACGCAAATATCATGTACTTAGATGGTAAAGACCAAATAGCAAAACTGAAATTTATTTTAAAAGGAACCAATTGTTGCTGATTTGGGGAGTGGCAGCAATCAATTAGACCATTAATTCTCAGAATCATGTAATCTTATCTCTATGTTGTCCCTTTCAGTATGTTTCCTGTTGCCTTCAACAATACCTTTTATTCTATGAAATTTTACATACAGAAAATGCTATTCTTACATGAAAACTATGTGTGATAAAATAAAATAATGTATACCCAATCAAAATTTGGCTTCATTATGAACTTGGTGACAGAATTTAATGTCCTGACCAGGGAAAGTATAACGAAAGCAGAGAATGTGTTCTGAGTGGCAGTGGTTCCCTATTGAGCAAAATTACACACACAGGAGCAATAAGGTCTCCATACCAATGCCTAGGAGGGGCTACGTTTAATTCACAGGCTAGGAAGTTTTACTGCAGAACACTGTTGATAACCCAGTGAGTTAATATTGGACAAGTTGAAGTAAACTATTGCTGAAACTAAATCACAAAGGTGGACCCTCCAGATTTGAAAAGGCATCTACTACAGCAGGAAAACTAAGACCACATGTACTTTATCAGCCATGGCAGAGAAACCAAAAGCTTACCAAGAAGCAATTTTTTTTTAACCTCTTTCTGCCCATAAAGTTGATATCTGGCATTATCTTTAAGGTTTCTGTGATATGTATGATATGTCTTGTTACTTGCCTCATTGAAAACCAGGAAGAGTCCAAATCTGGAAAGTTCTGTCATTTTTAACATATTTATTTCTTATTACAAAAATTTCTTTTTAATTACAAGGTAACAGCACAGTGACAAGCAGGTAAACATTCTAACAATAAAGTCAGGAGAAAAAATTGGGAAAGTAAGTAAGAATAAAATACATAACTTCCAGAAACATCTCTAGCATGTCTGTGCCTTTTGTACTTCAAAGGAGCACCTCCCCTGAAATCATTCAATTCTCAGGTGGCAAGTCTTAGTTTAGTTATAGGAAGTGAATCTTGTGACAACTAGTCAACATACAGAAATGGCTACATGTTTTCATGTTTGTTACTGAGATGATGTGTATGAATTAAAAGAAACTGGAGTTCTTATATTTACAGAGGACAATGGTATACACATAGTAAAACTAAACCAAAGTGCTTGTTATTAGGTTGTTTTAGAAGCCAATAAATACATATTACACATTCAAATTTCAAGGGAATAATTTGGTTTCAAGGCATCTTTTAATTTTTCTGCACAATATTCATGCTGGATGTTACCTCAAAGTGATGCTAAATGCTATGCATTTGTATTTAGTGTAATCTACAATGTTTGAAATTATTTCTTCCAGGAAAATCATTCATGGATCTACAGACTCAGAACTAGAGCCTTCATTTGATTGCTAATTATCAGTTAATATTCCTTTATTGATCCTAAAACATTATGAAAAAAGCTCTCTTTTCAGTGTTTGTGGTTTGGTATGGCAAAGAACAGAAACTAACATTAGATGTTGTTTCTGGGACTGGTTTTATTACTTGTCCCTTAGTGATGAATACTATCTCATTAAGAGGACAATACAATTAAAGTGAAGACATAGGGTTCACTATGTACCCCATCTGACTGTGAGCAATGCATTGACATTCTGACATGCCTGTGGAATATTGTTTTCCAAAGTAGTGTCCCATTCAGCCACCTCAGGGATTTTTCTATGGTGCCTTGGAAGTCTGATTTGTATCTATGTTCTAGATTAATGTTTGAATCCAGGTGACTGTGAAGTGAGCATTAGAACAGCATCACTGTGCTTGCATATTTGTCTTGACTTGTGGCTTAGTATTGTCATGATTTCCTTCTGCTCAATGCTTTTCTGACCTAAGCAATACTTTTTAAAATTTATTATTTTTATTTTGGCACATATGAACAAAAATATTAAGCTTAATCAGCTCTTGCAACCAAAACAAGTTTTACTTACTGTTTGGAATACACTTCGAATCATCCAGAGATTCTGCCTTTTAAACAAAAGAGAAAATTGAGATTGTTCGTTGAGAAATGGGAAAGAAAACTGTGGAGAGCAATGCAAATAACTAGTTAAGATACTAGGAAATAGCTTTCGGGAGACATAATGGGGAAGGCCCAAAAATCTCAAATATTAATAAGTGACTTATCTATGCTTTTAAGAAGGAAGAATTTTGAAAAGCTTTTAACTGAGCTAAAAAGGCACATTTTGAAAAAGTGGAATAAAATCTCTACTGACTTTAAACATGTAAGATAGTCTCTTGTGAGGGTGATTGACTGGCCTAATTAAAATGGAAAACCTCAGAGAGTACTGAGCAGAGAGGAAATGGACATGGAGTTCAACACAAAATAAGCCGTGTTCATCCACAGAATGGAAAATGGAGCCTCTGCCCGCTCAAAGGCAGAGCTCGATGTCTGGAAGAAATAAACCTTTTCTTTTTGGAATGGGAACAGAACCGATCTGGACTACAAAGGCAGGGCAGTGACGTGTTTCATCTGATCTGATATGCTTGAATATTTATAGAAAAGTGAAGGAAAATCTTAATACTACTACTACTAATAGTAAAATTGGTCAGCTTTAGATAAATATCAATGGTTTTCAAAATCTTAAATTTCATATAAAGTTCACAGGCCTATAATACTGAAGGAAAAGGACGTTAGGAAGCAGGTTGATTTTTGATGGATAGTTTGCTTTGGCAGCTTGACTTAATCTACGTCACCAGGTAGAAAATGTGGATTAGAGATGGTCTAGATTAGATTGACCTCTGCATAATTTGGGGAGTTATTATCTTGACTGCATTGCTCAGATCTGCCACAAGTGGCTTAATTCTTTTGGCAGGGATTCTGTACAGCATCAGAGTAGAGAAAGTGAATGAGGCAAACACTGGAGTGCATGGATTAGTTTGCCGTTATTTCTCTTGTCTATTAATGTAATGTGGCATATCTGCTCTCTCGGCTTCTCCAGAATGAGGAGCTATAACCTGCAGGTGTACAAGAATCCCTTTCTCTCTTAAGTTGTTCTTGCCTGGGTGATTTATCATGGTAAGAGCAACGGAAACTAATACAAATGTCATATCAGCATATCAGCAAACTTCCTTTTCTATCTTTCCTCCTAATCTACTTTATAAAGGTTTGCTAAAAGGTGCACTTTCTATGCCCATTCTTAATGACTAGATATTCTTAAAGTCATCACCACAGTCTGTGCCATACACACATATAAACCACCCTCTGAAGTTTCCTGATACTCTCCAAATTTTTATTGATGTGTGTGTGTGTGTGTGTGTGTGTGTGTGTGTGTGCGCGCGCGCGCACACATGCATATGAGTTATGTTCTTGAGCATATGGATGATGGAGAATAGCTTCGGGTGCCATTTCTAGGTGCTATACTCTATTATTGAAAGCAGAGTCTCTCACAGAGACCTGGAACTCACTAATTGGACAAGGTTTGCTGCTCAGCAATTCTCAAGTACACACTTGTTTCACTGTGCAGATACTGAGACTAGAAGTGTGTGACTGGCAAAACGGGAAAGTGAGTGTGGCCAGAGAGCATTATGTGAAATTCCAGAATAATCAATAAAATAGTATGTTGGAAAAAGTCTTCAGATTTCAGAAAAGAAAACAAAAATATGTGGCATTATAACCACCTTTTTAAAAATGTGTGTTTAGAAGATTTAATTAAAGTCCTCCCCACCAAAAAAAAAAAAAAATCACCACCAAGGTGAATGTTTGAAAATTATTCTTCTGTTTTCTTTTAGGGCTTTTAAACTGTCAGGTTTTAGTAATGAGTAATTAGCATATTTTTTGGTTTTGATTATAAGCGCCCACTTTCATTTTTAGACCACATAAAACTTAAAGCTCTAAAATTTAAAGGTATGAAGTGCCTTTAAAGTTTGTAAATTCTGCAAGAGAACAGCCATTCTAAAAAGAAGGCGAAGCACATGACAAAAATCAGTCCAGAGAACTGGACAATAGAAAGGAACGAAAGGGGACAGTTCCAGGGGAAAATGTCCAACTGGAATCCCAGTTCCCTTGTGCTACAGGGGCCTTTTCAGGCTTGATTCCAGAAAAACACATCTGTGCCTTTCTCTGGCACACAGCCTGGATGTCCTCGTTACTCAATAAATATTTGTTAATGATGCCATTTCTTATCTGTCCATCACCTTTCAGACAAATTTCATTTCTGAGCACTCTTCTTCAGAGCTAGCAAATCTTTATGCTTTAAAGCCAGTATTATAAAACAGTATAAAAAGTTGATCAAAGCACTTTACCTATTAGAATACAATTAAACACAACAACACAGAGAATAAAATGAGGTTCTGAAGCAAAATATTTTGCATATTATTTATTATACTTATTATACTTTCTCACAGACATAAGATATATTTTTTCTGTTGTACAAGCCAATATATTTTAAGTGTTTATATGAAGTGAGAAGATAATGATGAAATCATCCCAGTGTCATACCTACTGCACAAACAGTCCCAAATAAGGCATGATGTTCTGCATTGCAGGATGACAGTGTTGGTTTAGGAGCCCACTGTGATACTGTCTAACTTGCCACACAGTGTAAATATCTCTCAAAACATACATTACATGTAAGCCATTTTAACCTTGCATAATTCTGCCCATACATTTCCAATTTCTGCTTCTTTTATTTGGTATGTTTTCAATTATTTTTAACTTTCTTTCCTTTAATCTATTCTAATTATGATGTTAACCAATTTTAAATACATACATTTATATTTATGTGAAGATAAATTTATTGTGTTCATTATAATATACCATTTCTAGAGATAAATTTGAAATACAAATAAATATGATTTTATTCTTGTGTGATTTCAAAATTTATTACAAAGGACACAAATCAAGAGTGGGATATTTTTATAAATAAAAATAAATCCTTGGTATAAAGTAGTTCAGAAATAAGCCTTTAGATATATGCACTGAAGTAAGTGTCAAGAAGGTATATTTAATATTGGAAGAGTGGAGTGATTGAATGTTAAGTTGAAAAGGTAATAATAAATTTTATAACAGGGTAGCTTGGTAGGTTTTTTTTGGTGTGGGATTTTTGAGAGTGGGAGAGTGTGTCTCTGACTCTTTTACCTGTTCCTGAGACTCTTTTCCTCCTATTGGGTTGCTGGTCCAGCATCAGTGTCAGGACTTTTGCCTTGTATTGTTATATTTGTATTTATCCTATTTGGCTATTATCTCTTGGAGGCCTGCTCTTTTCTAAAGAGGAAATGGAGGGGGAGTGGATCTGGAGGAATGAAAAGTGAGGGAAGGTGGAAGGAATGGAGGGAGGGTAAACTGTGGTTGGTATTTATTGTATGAGAGAAGACCGTATTTTCAGCAAAAATTAAAAATACAAAACGGTAATAGCTTTTCAAAAGATTTAAGTGAAAATTTAATTTTAAAACCTGGGAATGGTTTCTAAAATTTGTATTAACTTATAAAACATAAACAGAGTCATCTAGAAAAGTTATTAAAACCATATAAAATGCAATTCAGTTTAATTTAGAAAACTTTACAAGAGATCATTATAAAGTGTTTAGAATGGCCAACTTGTTATTAAACAAAACAATCATTTTATTTCTATAAATCAATGCACAGCTTTCTTTCAATTTTAACATTACTTTTTTTTTCATTTCTTTACATGAATAAATGAGTGCTCATTCCTGCACTGAGTGGTTGTCAGTGTACTAGATTTGGGTCAATTTGTTGGGCAAGGATCTAATAATTTCTGGGTCATTTTAAATTGGGTTGTTTTTCTTATTTTCAAGTTCCAAGTGTTCTTTACATATTTGAAGGAGATATTTTTCTTAGATATGCTATTAAGAAATATATTTTCTCAGCCAATTACTTGCTTTTTAATTTTCTTTGAAAGTTATTTTTGCACAGAAAATCTCTTTAAGTTTGTTGTTCAGCTTATCAGTTGTTTTTTTCTTTTATAATTCTTGTTATTGGGAATACATCTTAAAAGTTATTGTAAACTGAAGGCCATCTAGAATGTCCACACTACCTCAAAGAAGTTTTGTAGTTTTATGTTTTACATTTATGATAATATTAAATTGTTCTTTCCATCTGTGTTGATGGCCTGGTTAACAATGTATTTTGATGCATCCAATATAAATATCAGTTTATCACCTCTTTTGATAGAACCTTGCTGTGTCATTCTGGTTATTCCACATAGCCCACATTCAAGCACAGGTTTTAGTGCACATCTGTGGTATATTTCCCATTTATCTGTAGAAGAAATACTAAATCTCTGCATGCATGAACTTTCGTTGTGCCATTTCAAAAGGGCTCATGGTGATTCATACCACCACATGAATTATCTGTAAATCATTTTCTCAGTCTTCACAAGCATGGTCTTCCAGGATTTGATTTTATATTTTGTGCTTTGACTACTAGTAATGCTGCTCTTTCCTATATTTTAATGTTTATATTTTCTCCTTTAGTTTGCATTTATAAATTTTGATCTCTTTAGAACAGTCACACTTTAGGTAAGAAGAAGGCTTGAAGGTTTTGTGTTTGGTTTTAGAGCATGTGATCAGTTTTGTGAACAACTTGTGTTATTGAACTCCTTCTCTTGTGTAGATGGATGAGCATATAGGTAGAAGAAGTGGAAGAAAGAAGTAAAATAGTACCTCTTATAACAGAAAATAAAGACCACACCCCAATTCTTGTTTCTTATCAAGAAAGTGATTTTTTGTCTGGCCTTGAACTTTTTTCAGTTCTAATAGTCTTTCGATGATAGCCCTTTAACTTGTAAAGGAAGCCTCCTATTGTAAAGTCACCAATAGTGGAAATAATAATTGTGGCACCTGCTGACATTATCCTGATATTTAAATGCAAACACAGGCACTATTAGAAGCGTATGTGTAAAATATACTTGAACCTTTTAAGCCATTCTTAATACCTCTAAGGCAACCCAGACACCACTCATCAATGACCATGGTAACTCATTAAAGGCAAATGTGTTAATAAATGCTCATTGTCAATTTTATTGCCC
>NC_022029.1:38908731-38909899 GCF_000317375.1 Microtus ochrogaster
CCTGCCTGTGTTTTGAGGATGTTTCTAGAGCAATTTGACCCTGGAGGGAAGACAAACCTTTGGTGTGAGCACCACTATCCTTTTGAATGGGGTCCTAGATTAAATAAAATAAAAGAGAGAGAGACAAGGAAAAGACAGATGAGCATCATCATTTCTCTTCATCTTTTCTGGTTTTTCAGAATGCGGGAATATCTAGCCACTTGGCCACAGAGTCGTGGATGCCACCATACCTATGCCACCAAGATGAATTCTACTTTTAAAACATTATCCCAAATATATCCCTTCTCCCTTAATTCACTTCTTGTCATGCATTTGGTCATAGCAACAGGAGAAATAACTCGTACAAAAAATTTACTTTTGAATATGATCTTTCACAAGATGTCCAGATAGGACTGAGGTAAGATGAGAAGAAAAATAAAATTATCACCCAAGGATGTGTTTTCTAACTTATAAATCTAACTGCAATAATAACTAATTATGTAAATTTTAGAATCTTTCATTGGGGTAAGATCCATTGTCTAGATATATACTTTTAAAATTTATTTGGCTCATGGTTGCAAAAATAGTTTATAAATTTTCCTTTGTTCAGTTTTTCTTGCTAGTTTGAGCTTTTTGTTTTAATCTTTGGTTTAATACATATTTTTATGAATCATTTTTTGATCAGATCTCTTTTCATATTCTTTCTTTGAGAAGATCCTAAGTAAATAGATAAGTTTGATAAAATGGATAAAGATATGATAAACACCTTAGAAGATTATGCTTTTCAAATAAATTTTCACCTCCTTCTCTCCCATCCTTTAGCAATTCCCTTACATGCATGTTAATGTGACAATAAATGCTCTGTGTGTCCCAGAAGTTTTTTATTTAATTTTTTTCATCTATTTGTTTGGCTAGAATGCAATATAAACACCTGTATTTAAATTTGCCAGGTGTTTGTTTTTTTTTTTTCATCCATTCAAATACACTGTGGAGTGCTTCTGGTGAGTCTCTCACCCCAGGTATACTTTTACACCAAAGAGTTTTTATTTGGTTCTATTTATTGTTGAAATAGCTTAGTTATAAAGTTCTAGTTTTTTACATTTAGTATACTTAGTTTTGTATTCTGTCTGTGAATTGCTCCATTTAAATAGTTCCATTGCTTTTTTTTTTAATTGAGAAAAGGAAAAAA
>NC_022029.1:38910374-38911046 GCF_000317375.1 Microtus ochrogaster
CCAGTGTGGGTCCATTGCTTTTTAAACATGCCTTCTTTCAGTTCTTCATGAGATCTGCCTTCAATGGGTTTTCCTGTTAAATCTAGCATCAAGTTGCTCTCACAAACTTACTTTTGTTTGTCCCCCCCCAGAGTAAAAGCTACTCCTCTGTGATTTTTTTTTGAATGTCTTGTAATCTTTGAAGTTGTAGATTTTGCAAATTTATTTTTGCAACTCTGGGAGCTGGTAACTATCTAGGACTTTTAAATTTTATCTGATTCGATGCTTGCATAGTCAATGCAGTTTATTTTAATAACATCTGCACAATTTCCCTGTTCCACAATGTCACTGTCAACACCACTTGCTGCTCCCCAGGAAAGTACTGTTTAGTGTGCCCATACCAAGCCTGAAGGACCATAGTTTTGGCAACTCTTCATTTGCTGTTGCTTTTCCTTATCAAGCCCAGGTGTCAAGCGCATTGAGGACTAGGTGATTGTTCTATTGTTTTCTAAATATGCCTGGAGCAGACATGGCTCTGCTAACTAGCACCAAACCCACTCATTCTCCAAGAGGATAGTTGGCAAGATTCCTGTTAGAGAATTTTTATGGCACAATGTAAACTTCTCTTAGATTTCTCTTTCCCAGAATTCCCACTTCTCCCTTTGAGCTAAATTTCTGTGTCAAAACTCTGCA
>NC_022029.1:38912631-38919411 GCF_000317375.1 Microtus ochrogaster
ACTTCTCTGAGGGACATCTGCTTGAGGAGTAAGTGTTTAGTGGCCACAGTGAACCATACACTTTTGATTTTGTTAGCAGACCTGTACCAATATAAATCTCGCACCTGGAGAGTGGAAACTCAGTGGAAAGAAGTGGGCCTCATCCCTCTGCTATATTTGCTTCTTCTCTGATACTTGACTCTTCACAATAAGATGAAATTTTATTCTGTCTTTTAAAACCTGACCTCCGTCTTTCTCAATGAAACTGCAAACGCTACTTTTTTCTCTTAGTTTCTGTGCTTCCGTCTAGAAAGAGCTTAGGCACAATCTAGAGCCAGCTGTAGTGTTTGCTCATCAGATTACTTCTCCTTACAGAAAACATACTACTGTTCAAAAACTAAAAGAGTGTCCAATTTTTTGGCTCACTATGGAATATTCACAGATTAAGAGACAATTTTAGTATTGACACACAAATTAGAGCACATGATCTCAATTCTCCAGGGATATTTAGGTCCTCAATCATAGCGATCTTATATTAACTATATTCTACCTCTGAAGCTAGAGACTATTAATATAGCAGACATTTACTTTTCAAAGCCCTAAGACACCTTTTACCTCCTTTGCAGGTCAGGCATGTTCTTGAAATACAAGGCCTTGCTTGCTCTAAGACCTACATCTCAAGTCCTTTGAGAAATTCGGCTAATGGTGCACTATACACTTTCCCATTGACAAGAGCTCCCATTTCTCTGTTGCAAGGCTCTGTCAGGAAGAGTAGACAAACAGAAAAGGAGCAATGGTATTAAGGGGCTGCACTATTCAGAAATGAAAAGGATTCTAGGGCAGTTACAGACCCTGTTTGTTTGCCTCCTGTGTTCCTGCAGTAACCCAATAAACCTCCTTTACTTTCCTCTTATGATGTTTATACTGAGCACAGCCAAAGACCCCTGAGTAGTACTGCTCACTTAATTGTGGAAGCAAGCAGATATTGTCATTAAAGATATGATGAAAACACTCAATGAAATGGGTGTCATTTCATTTTCTCTTTTATATTGGTATTATCTCAGTTTCCCAAGCTTAATCCAGATATATTCCTTAACCATTCAAATAAAGGGTACTTCCAAATTGATTTTGTTATACTAGACTAAGAAAACAGAAATTGTGATGCTACCATCAAGAAATGACACCCATTTGCTACCCTATAATCAACACAAAGGGGGAAACTTTAAATTTTTATTAAAGGACTACTGAGAACTCAAGAACAATGGCAATGGGTTTTTGATCCTACTGCACATACTGGCTTTGGGGGAGCCTAGGCAGTTTGGATGCTCAACTAACTAAACCTGGATGGAGGTGGGCGGTCCTTGGACTTCCCACAGGTCAGGGAACCCTGATTGCTCGTCAAGCTGATGAGAGAGAGTGACTTGATCGGGGGAGGGGGAGGGAATTGGGAGGTGGTGGCGGGGAGGAGGCAGAAATCCTTAATAAATAAATAAATTAAAAAAAAATTCTGCCTCCTCCCATCCCCCCATTTCCCTCCAACATCCCCCTCCCCTTCCCTCTCCATTCCTAAGAGAAGTCAGGATGCCCTGCCCTATGGGAAGTCCAAGGCTCTTCCCACTCCATCCAGGTCTAGGAAGGTGAGCATCCAAACAGACTAGGGACCCCAAAAGCCAGTACATACAGTAGAATCAAACCCTAGTGTTATTATCATTGGCGTCTCAGTCTGCCCCCATTGTCAGCCACAATCAGAGAGTCCGGTTTGATTCCCATGCTCGTTCACTCCCAGTCCATCTGGCCTTGGTGAGCTCCCATTAGATCAGCCCCACTGTCTCCATGGGTGGACGCAACCCTTGCAGTCCTGACTTCCTTGCTCATGTTCTCCCTCCTTCTCCTCTTCATCTGGGCCTTGGGAGATCAGTCCAGTGCTCCAGTGTGGGTCTCTGTCTCTATCTCCATCCACTGCCAGATGAAGGTTCTATGGTGATATGTAAGATATTCATCAGTGTGGCTATGGGAGAAGGCCAGTTCAGCCATCCTCTCGTCTGCTGCCCACAGACTTAGCTGGGAAAAACCCCCTTGGACACTTGGGAAGCCCTCTAGAGCCAAGTCTCTTACCAACCCTAAAATGGCCCCCTTTAGTTAAGATATTTTCTTCCCTGCTCCCAATATCGACCCTTCCTCCATCTCAACCATCCCATTCCCCCAAGCTCTCCACAATCCTCCCCTTCTCCCTTATCTCTCCCCGTCTCCCCTTCCCCCCAACATCCCCACTCCGGTGCTCCCAACTTTTGCCTGGTGATCTTGTCTGCTTCCAATATCCAGGAAGATAAATATGTTTTTCTTTGGGTTCACCTTTTTATTTAGCTTCTCTATCATCACAAACTATAAGCTCAATATCCTTTGTTTATGGCTAGAATCCACTTATGAGTGAGTACATACCATATTCCTCTTTTTGGTCTGGGATATCTCCATCAGTAACGTGTTTTCTATTTCCTTCCATTTGCTTGCAAAATTCAAGATGTCATTGTTCTTTACCGCTGAGTAAAACTCTAAAGTGTATATGTGCCACACCTTCTTTACCCATTATTCTATTGAGGGGCACCTAGGTTGTTTTCAGGTTCTGGCTATTACAAATAGTGCTGCTATGAATATAGTTGAACAAATGCTTTTGTAGTATGGTTGGGCATCTTTTGGATATATTCCCAAGAGTGGTATTGCTGGATCCTGTGGTAGGTTGACTCCAAGTTTCCTGAGAAACCACCACACTGATTTCCAAAGTGGTTGCACAAGTTTGCATTCCCACCAACAATAGATGAGTGTTCCCCTTACTCCACATCCTCTCCAGCATAGGCTATTAGTGTTTTTGATTTTAGCCATTCTGACAGGCATAAGATGGTATCTCAAAGTTGTTTTGATTTTCATTTCCCTGATTGCTAAGGAGGTTGAGCATGACCTTAAGTGTCTTTTGGCCATATGAACTTCTTCTGTTTAGAATTCTCTGTTCAGTTCAGTACCCCATTTTTTTTAAATTGGGTTAATTAGAATTTTAGTGTCTAGTTTCTTGAGTTCTTTATATATTTTGAAGATCAGAAGACATGGTAAGTGGATCTCTCTAAGTTCTAGGCGAGAATGGTGAACATTGCAAGTTCCTGGGCTATGTATGCAAACTTCTCTCAAAAATATCAATAATATTAAATGGGAAAAAGTAATGTTTTGTTGGATATCATCACAATTGTAATGTTTTAAGCCATTCTAATTCTCTAGAAAGATACACAAGAACACATTAAGGGTAAATAATTTCTAGTTATTTGCTAGCAGTACCAACAAATAGTATTGCATGTTTATTTGTGCAGTTATTTTATGAACGTTTGACCAAGGTTATAGACTGTATTACAATAATAAAAGAAAACAATTAGTATTAATGTGTTTCTCAGCCATAAACACTTGAGATTATTTGGATGTATGACTGAGTTAAAAATTGATATCTTTATTAGTAACAATGCATCTTAAGACATTTATATGTAAAATGACCAAATTCTACTACCAAATGCTACAGTTTTTGTCATTTCCTAATAAGAATATTGAAATTTTTGCAACATTCTATATTTTGTATATCATAAACTCCAAATGAATTATAATTATAATGATACAAATATTTCTCTCATCATATTAATCATAAGTGCCTTGTTTATTTGAGTGTTTTACTATCCCACATACAAAAGAAAGTAATGATATTTCAATTTGCTTCTTTACAACATTAATTGGTCTAGTTTCCTTTCCTATTATTACAACTATTTCTAGTGGTTTTGTAAATGTTATGATACCTTTAAAATAATGAATAATTTTTCATTATTCATAATTCAAACTGAATATTTTAAGCCCTTAATGTCAGCAAACATGTGGCACGCATTGCTCAATTTCTTTTTATTTGGTTTCAGTATATTTTATAGAAAAACATTTAAAAATCATTAAACTTGAATATATTGATATTTATAATATCTTAAAGGACAATATACTTTAAGACTATTGACAATGTATTCCACTAATAATATTTTATGCATGATAAATTAAGAATGTAGATGTGCTCAAAATCATATTCTGAAAAGATTCTGGCTGAAATATGAGAGTTCACCAACATTGCAACTATTACATTTGCTTAATTACCTAATTCATAGTTAATCAACTGTGAATTTTGACTTGATGTACAATCTTTCATCATTTGGAGATAAAGATAGAGTCAGTACAGTATCAGTTGTGGAATATTTGCACACTCTGTGAAAATACATTACTGTGATTGGTGTAATTAAGAGCCGAATGGCCAATAGCTTGTCAGGACGTATAGGCCAGATTTCCAGGCAAAAAGAGAGGAAGTAGGAGAGAAATCTAATTGTGCAGGGAGACACCAGGAGGCATGGAGAGGAATGAGGAGATACAAGATGGAAAAAAGATAATACCACATAATAGAATGTAGATTAATATAAATGGATTATTTAAGTTATAAGATCTAGTTAGAAACAAGCCTAAGCTATAGACTGAACTTTCATAATCTGTAAGAACTTTCTATATCATTGCAGTCCATCAAATTCCTTATATTTGAAAACGTTCTTAATTGGAAGTGAAATATAAAAGTACCTCATTAATTACTATATAGAGACAGAGAGCAGTCAAGAGGAGGACTTATATATCACCTCTACCTTGGTAGAATGTGAGACTTTCAGGAAGCTTTAAAATATGCTAAGGTCAGTGTGAAAACATGCTAATAAGAAAAAGAGAAAAGGAAATATGTATTAAGTGATGCACTATTTTAAATTAAAAAAAGAGCAGAGTATCAGGAATTTTTCACTTTTTCTATGGCAGGTTATGATGCTAATTGGACTTCAACACAGACTTCCTTCAGCTCTTTGCTTTGCTATTCTGCATACAGTGGCTTTATTTTTTGAACTAGAAACATCAGATCCAACAGGGTCAGAGACTGTTTAGTTGAATAAACAATGTTACTGCATCATTTTTGAAATCACAGAAGTTACATTATAGGTTAAGTGTGGGCTGGTAATCACAAAATGGCTATAACATAGAATAGTATTTACTTTTTGTTAATTATAATTAAATATATGGACTTCTCAGTATGTGAGAAGGCCTTGTGCTGAATCCCACTGAATACACAAATCTGGGCATGCTGAAAAACTGCATGCAAAATGGTAGTGGTTTTTAATATTTTTCTTTTGAGAATTTTATACATGTAAACAATGAAATATGACAACATATACCCTATTCCTCTTTAAAAATTTTTTCATATACCCCATCATGACCCTTCCTAACTTTATTATTTTGATAGCTCACTTGTCTGTTTGGTGTTGCCCATAGGAACTTTGGTTTGGATCTAACTATTGGTTATATAGTTAGAAACCAATGGGGAAAACTTTGAAAAGGAATGCTTTTCCCTTTTCTAGGAATTATTCACTGTTAATAGCTTGTCAATATGTGGTAGTACATGTAGATGATCTACCTAATCTTTGCAAGTATTTTGGTTTGCCTATGTATTTTTAGGTCTTACATCTGTAACCACACCTACTGTGGGTTCATGAATGAATAGCCATGTCGTGACCAGAAGACAATTTTACATTCTTTCTACTTTTCTTCCTTATATCTCTGGGTGTTTATGTTGGTTGGATTACTATTGCTGCCCTGTTCAGGACTAAGAACTGAGTCTCTTCTTAGCACTTTCACCAATTAGGATCTCACCATTGACTCTTGTCCACTACAAAAACCAAATTCTCTGACCAAGGCTGATAGCATCCCAAATTTATTGGTATGTCTCTAAGCATTTAGAAAGAAATGTAGAAGTGTGATTATTTAGCAAATTAGCAATGTAGGTTCTCTTAAGTATGGTCTTTTGACCAGGATTATAGTAACAGGCTTGGAACTCCCTCCTGCAGGGCAGACATCAACTCCAATCAGAAAGCAGCAATTACCTCCTAATAGTTGTCTCATTACTGCATCAGTGGGCACATCCTATCTACCAGGTTAGCATTGTAGCCTTTGCAGTCTAGTGATGGGTACCACGATTGATGTGTTTGCTTCCAGCAGCCTGTCTAAAACCTTTTGTTACTATAAAAGTGAATAAGTATAGAGGATGTTTCCTTGATGAAATTTGATTTCTCAGTGCCCCAAATCCAGGTTATATAAGATGTGTCTCCCAGTTGTATTTTACAAACATTACTCAGATTAATTTGCTGTTATACTATACTCAAATCCTAACCAATATCACATTTTATTACTTGTTCTTTATTTGTCTCCTTCCATTTTTGAAGCTGTGTTTACTGAAATGTTTATGTGGTTCATGTATTCACACCTATTGTGGTTTCAGGTTACAGAGATTGATCATTTAGCTCAATTTTTAGAGAAGTTCTTTGGACAAAGAGTGAGGATTTGCACAGTTTTGTTAGATTTAGACAACTGTCCCTCTATGAATATTTATGGTTTTTACATATTGTAGCTCTTGTGGCAATGCGTGTTTCTGTTTAATAAACAATCAACAGTATATCATTACTCAGGAATGTCTGACAATTTGATGAATAAGAATAACAAGCTATAAAGGAATTCACTCAGGCTCTCTTTCAGATTTTGTGTGGTTTCTCCTTTCCTTAACACTGATGTTTCTGATCTATGTGGGGCTTACTCCTGTGGCAATCTTTCTGTCCCTCTCCAAGAATCTCAACTCTTGATTGATTCTTTCTGTTTTCTCTTAAAACAACGTTAGGTCTCTGACCCAGGTGAATTTGAGACTGTCAATATAGCAAA
>NC_022029.1:38919511-38932508 GCF_000317375.1 Microtus ochrogaster
ACACAAACACACACACACACATACACACACACACACACACCCACATACATACATACACACACACAAAGTCAAAACAGAAAAGGCTCCAGGGCAATAGGAGTTTAAAAATGAGCAAATCCAAATTTTAAACAGTCATGCTATAAAATTATGCATGCATAAAATTATCATTCTACAGATGTAGGCAAATACCCCAGCTACTGCAAATTTGCATGTGAATAGGATCACAAAGGGAAAGTCTTGTTTTCTATATGAATGGAAAGAGGAAAAATGCTCCCTGTGCCTCTCAACTAAAAATATGTATTGCAGAAAGTTAGGATTGTTTCTGGTAATTTCTCTGATATGAAAAGGTCTATTACTAGCTGTTTGCTGACTTACTTAGTTCTTTTGGTTTGCATAATATTAATAAACTTCTATCACAATGGGATAAGTTTCATCTCAAAGAAGCCATCTCTGCCACCTACCAGTGCTTGTTTCAAATTATGTCCTAAAGCAGCCGGAAATGTTAAATGAATCAAAAAGTGAACGGCATTCGTGGATATATTAAAATTTACAAAGCAAAGGTAGTGTATACAGAAATAAATTTAGAATTGCTTGCCATTTAAATATGGTAATTTTTATAAAATAATGCAACAAAGCTGAAAATTGGTTTATCATATGTATTGCTTCTTAACAGCTATTCTCCTAAACTTATTTAAACACAGTTAATTGAAATTCTGTTAATATTATTGATATTTTTATTTTTTGCTGCATATTTCTAGAAACAATTTTCTCTCAGGAAAGGTACAGCAGAATAAAGGTGAAAATGGGGTCTGAAAGGATAATTTAAGTTTGCAGACTTACAATTATCAAGTAATACATCTTTAAACGTAAAACTGATAATTATGTTATCATAGTTTTAAGGCTAAAATTAAATATTAGCATCTAAATAGGTCCCTAAATGAAGCTGTATCTGTAAGTGAGATATAAATCGTGAAAAAAATGCTATGTGATAATAGAGTTCATTTTTATCATTGTTTCATATTTCTATTGGATTTCAATTCCAGACTTGCTTTATTTTCCTGGATTTACACACATAACAGTGATCTTGCTTAATAATTGGATTTGCTTATGGACGGTCTCTGGCCCATGAAAGATTTTGTCTAGCAGTAAAGGTCAGTATAAATCGTGTGGTTCCACACAGCTTGGAAGTACACTTCCTTGTACATGGTGTCAGCCATTTCCTCCCATTCTCATCATTTAATTCTTTCCTCCTGGGTTGGGAAAGTTGTCTGATAACTGAGATGGGGTTCTTTGAATGTGGCCTCACCATGTGGAATATGTGAAGGGGATCAACAATCCTTTATTTGCCACCCACTCCATCCCTAACACCACGTCAGATGGTTGTACATTTCCACCTAAATCCACTAATATGAAAATTCAAATTTTTATTATAACTAATCAAGAGTATGGACTATGCTAATCTTTGAATTATAATAAAAATTATTTAAAATAATCTTAATAATTTGTAGTTTTGAAGGTAATTCATACAGTATCCAAAAGAAATGTTTCTTTAAGCATGAACACATCTTGTATGAGTTATTTTAGTGAATTGAAATATTGCAGTCTATATCATTAACTGAGAATGTCACTGTGTAGGCTTTTCCTTTCAGACATGAAACTAATAATATTATAGCCTTGCCAACAATGTTTATGAGGATGTAAATGCTTCAGTATTGCTCTTTGATTAAATCTCACATTTTTGTTATCAAATCTGAAAAACAATGTAATAAGATTATTTCCCAGTTAGGCATTTTTGTTTGTAAATGTTATTAGAGTTTTATGTTTTCAAAATATTAGACAATTGTCCCTTGTACTTTCAAAAATTATTACTCACACTTCATAGCTTTTATTTTAGAGTTTATTTATTTAATGGTCCTAGTTTCTTGGCTCAGTAATGGAGTCTGTTCTACACAGTGTTCAAAGGAGCCATCAATGATAGTAACCTTCTCTACATGAAATTTTAATAGGGCAAATTCCTAGAATGAAAAAAAAAGTTTTTCCTACTCACCAGAAGCAGAATGAAAACAAAGTCATTATAATTCATTCTTATCTTCTACTTCTTTCTTCCCTTTTCCTTTGCATAGTACTTTAGACAGTTTCAACTGATATATTTTGATCACATTCATCTACTTTCCCCACCTCTTCAAGCTGGAGCTTGGTCCGGGCTGGGCTTGTTCAGTTGGTGCACATGCATCTTTGAGATGATGTGAGTTCTTATGTGCAGCTGCTTGTCTGTGTTCACAAGATGTCTTCTTGTAGTCATTCCCCACCTCAAGTTCTAACACTCTTTCTACCCCTGTTCAGCAATGATCTCTGAGGCTTTGGTGAGTGGGGGAGGTATATATGTTCCATTTATGGCAAAGAACTAGTCAGCCTTTTATTCTCTGCCCTTTGTTCTGTTGTGTGTCACTGTTTTATTGTAAGACTTTAAGACAATCCTGAAGCCATTTTTGACAATTCTAAATCCTCTCAGCCTCTGTGCCATAGTGCTTCCCCTCCTCCCCTGGGAACCAAGGACCTAACAGCTACACTCGCACGTACTCAGTTCCTGAACAATCACCCATATACGTATGCTTTGGTTCGGTCCCCTGGGAAACGGGGTCAAAATGACCTCTTACCTCATCTGATCTGGCAACAGCTCTCCAGTCAATTATTGGTAATAGTCCTTTCAAATAAGCCAATCAGAATAGTCAAAGAACAACCCCCCCTTGCTTCTGTGGCCCCTTTAAAAGTAGACTGTACCCGCTATTCGGTATCCCTCGGCTTCCCGAATGCTGGGGGACCCTGTCATGACAGAATTAATAAAATCCTCATGCTTTTGCATTGGCTGTGGTGTGTGAGATGGTCTCTGGGGGTGACTCCTTCTCGGTGTTTGGACACTAGAGTCCAGCATTATCAATCATATTCTGCAAAGAGCAACTGAGGATTGAAGACAATATGAGGCCATTAGGAATCAGTTAAATACTGTGCCCATTTGCAGCATAAAGGTAGCAGGTACTGCACCAGGGCTTGTTAACTATGTAGCCATATCTCCCTAGCATGATAATGATGCCTGGTGTTGCTTTCAATTTGTGGAGCAAGACTTAAATCCAACCCAAAAGTTGTTAGTTATTCCCACAATACTGATAATATTATTATACTCCTGGGCATATCTTGCATGTCAATCATTATTGTATCTTATTGTAGGATTCAATGTTGTGTATAATTGATTACTAACTTTTCTCCTTTGGTAGCATAAATAATTCCTTTGAGTACTATGAATGTTATCTAGTAGAAATAAAGTTTCTGAGTCAGTACCAGCTTGATTTCTCCATGTTCTATGATCAAGGGTGTAATAGTGAGTATTTGAATTTGAATACCTTGAAATACACTTTGAGTAATGGGAGAGTAACTTAAAATTTATTTCTACTATTAAATATGTTTGATATTTTAGTGAAGACAAGTAGTGCAGGATGTAGACTTGGAAACAGATGACCCTCTAGGGAATGGGTAGTTCCTAGATTTGGTGATTGATCTTTATTGTCAATTTGACTATATCTGTGATATGGAATGTCCTTCTGTATATGTGTTGCTTTTATTGGTTGATGAAGAAAGCTTTTAAGGCCAATGGTTTAGCAGAGTAAAGTCAGGCAGGAAACGCAAGCAGAGATAGACAGACAGACAGACAGACAGACAGACAGATAGATAGATAGATAGAAGGTGGAGTCAAGCAGACACTACTCAGCCACAGAGGAAAAAAGACATGTAGAAAATAAGATAACGCCACAGTCATACATACATAGACTAGTAGAAATGGGTTAATGTAAGATGTAAGACCTAGCTAGAAATATGCATGAGCCATCAGCCAAACAGTGTTGTAATTAATATAGTTTCTGTATGATTATTTCAGTCTGGGAAGGCACGAAGTGGAAGTGCAGAACCTATTTACATATCTGGACTTAGCTAAAACCAAAGCCGTTTGGCACAGCTGTGAGGGATTTTCTTGAATGGATCACATGAGTTGGGAAGATCCACCATAAATCTGGATCACTTAAGATCAGAACACCCACTCTAAATCACAGGCCACACCTTCTCCTGGCAACCTATATAAAATGAAAATAAAGAATGTGCTTTGTCTTTTGCCTGCCCTCCCTCACCCTAGCTGGCACCTTTATCTTATGCTGGGACATTCCCAAAATGGTGTTGGAACCTAATCTAAGGATTCCTAAATCAGACTAAGATTAGTTACTCTCTAGGAATTCCCTCCAACTTCAGTACCAGATTAGGACTGTTAAGACAATCCAGTCTCATGGGTGGAACAAATATGTGATTCTCTTGGTCTTTCTATCACAAAGCAACCATTGTTGGGCTACTCAGACCACAGTATGTAAACCATTCTAATAAATCAAATACACACACACACACACACACACACACACACACACACACACACACATATGTTCTGTTCCTTGGAAAATCTTGTCTAATACATTGACTATAAGTAGATAATACAATTCATAGGCATAAATCATGCATTTTTCCCTTTTCTTCATCTTTATATATTATATAATCATGAACTAGCATGATATGGAGTAGCTGAATTTAAAATTAAGCTCTGCTAAACTTGAAGTTTGTCATATACCTCAATTTAACTTTTAATTGATTTATTATCTTAGCTTTGAAAGGGAAATATCTATGTAAGACACTCAGAAGAGTACCTGTCATATGGTAACATGTATTTAAATATTATTACATAAATGTTAAAATTAAAATAAAATGCAAAGTTTGAAACATTAAGAATATAGGTACCATAATATAATTCTCTTATAATCATCTCATTTTATTGAATACTATTAGCATGTTACAGAGATATGAATTTTCTTCAACTAGCATAGTAATGGTTGTCATAGAAATGAGTATCCTGATATACCTATATCATAGAAAAAAATTCCAGGTAGAGGAAGAATGAAAAATAATTAACAGAGACATCCAGTAGTCATTATTTACATGCAACTAAGCTGAGGTTTCTATAATACAGTAGTGTTTCTAAAACATGGTAGTGTTTTTTTTTTAATGCTTAACTCTCAACTGGGAGAAGACAGTGGAAAAGAAAAGGAGAGATAAACCGGAAATAAAGCTACTGAAATTCTATGGCAAAACTTTTAAACTACTTGAAACCCATTATACTTAAAGAATAATTGTACACTTTGAATTGTGTGGGAATATTTAGTTATAGTTTATGCTGTGCTTTTGCTATGTATGAATCTAATGTTTAATGTACTTAGCAGGTCTTTCACAAATGATTTTAAATGTTACTAGATTACAGAGGCTGTCTGAAACTCAACTGTCTCTATATCTCTAGAAAAGACATAAATATACCTTTGGGCTTGAACAAAAGTCTAAATGTGTTCTTAAGGACAGAAGTAAATAGTGAATAGAATCTCCACAAAGAAGGTTTGTGAAGGGTTGTAACAGCTACCAGGGATGGCAGAGAAAAGGGAGAACTCTGGATGATGGCCTAGAAAACTAGGAGGACAACAGGCCAATCACCCAGTCCTCAGACAGCACATGGGGAGATGCTCAATGCTGATAACCAGAAATAGCAAGGTATCTCACACCCAGAACATTAGTTCCCATGGCACACTTTCTTCTCCCAACGTCACTGTAAAAGTGCTATAATAAAGGATCCTGAATAAATTTCAGTAATTTCATTTAATAACAAAGGGAGGAACATCAATGGACAGGTTTATTTCTTTTAGGAGAAAGCAGACTATTAATTTGGAGTAAAATAATTTGAACTCCACTCAGCTGGGTAAGAGTGCTAGAAACTCACAGAAGTAGAAAGGAACACCCATGTAGATGCACATTCACATGGGTGATCTCATCCAGTTGCTTCATGTCTCTCTTTACTGGCACTTTGTCAAGCACAAACTGCGATTCTGTGAAATGTGAAAGTCCCTTCTGTGTAACCAGCAACTCCCTCTATTATTTTCTGTATATACACAACTGGGTTACTTTTTTGGTCCCCTTTCCTTTGCTACTCCTATTGACTTTATCATAGAACTGAGCAGTGCTTTCTCAGCTATAACAATATTTTTATCTTTTCCTCTATCTTATTATTCTTTAAGACAGAATAAAATTGCATGAGAGGAGAAAGGCTTTTTTTTTTTGGTTCCTTCTTGAGACCCCTGTCATAAAACTTCCTAGAAGTAACTAACCAATTAAGTGATATTTGTTAATTTTTTACAAAATTTAAAATTAAATTTTAATGTGTGTGTATAAAGCACATCTTACCAAGTCAGGATTCTTTCATTTAAATGTATCCAAATCTATTTAATAACACATATATAAGCTCCATTGAATATATTATCAATAACTGTGAGACTTTGCCTAGCCTTAGAAAATCTATATTCATTACTGTTATCTATGAGAATAGGTTTTCTGACAAATTTGCATGAAATGAAATAATTCTATTTGCCAATTTATCTTACTAGGAATGAAGAGATTTTAAAAGGTAATTATTTTAAATAAAGTACAAGAATGAGTATGTACTTCTAAAACTTACTTCTGACTAGACACTGTTTCTAGTCAACTCTGAGTCTCATGAGGGTCTCTGGATAGATATATTATTCATTTTATTTCTATGTCCTAGAAGCGTAACCAGTCATGAGTAGACCACAAGGGAATTCTTGGTGAATTAATGGATGAACAAATAAGAACGAACAATTTTGTGTGCCAAGAAGTGAAGATTCATGCTAAAGTTTCTCTCTCTGTCTGTCATTCTTCCTTCCTATCTCTCCTTCTTACTTGTTTCTGTTTTCCAAACTCTATAGCTGCTTTGACATTCAAATATTTAGCATATATATTATCATTTTCAACACAAATAAACCTGAGGGTAAAATGTTTCTGGTATTGAGGTTTTTATCTAATCTCTAAAGCTCCTCAGTAAGCTTCAGGCTATGAAAGAGACAAACAAGCTGCTAATGCCAG
Organism: Microtus ochrogaster; assembly: GCF_000317375.1. NCBI lineage: Eukaryota > Metazoa > Chordata > Mammalia > Rodentia > Cricetidae > Microtus > Microtus ochrogaster. The sequence goes on from NC_022029.1 coordinate 38,926,520, forward strand.
CAATAACATTGGTGTGGGGTAATAGAAGGTATGCAACTTTCTGAGGAAGGTAGAGTAACAGCAGGCAATGCTTCACAGAAGGGTTGATGATTCCTAGATAGTTGTGAAACTGAAAAGTAGTGGGGTAGAGTAGGTAGGGGGTCATTCTGGAAACACACTTGGATATTCAAAGTCACAGGCATAGAAAAGTGAGGTGAGAAACAGGACAAGCATGAAAGGTACTTTTTCTAACCACTCAGTCACACACATCCAGCACATTTTCATTTAGATTTTCTATGTTGTTAAATAACAATGAAGTTATGAAAATACAGCATCACATTATAAATATTACACTAAAATGATAAGAAAAGGAAATAAACATGTACCATTTGATAAATTAGCAAGTAAGGAAGTAGCAAGTATGAAATAAAAGAAATAAAATCTCAGACAAGCTGACAGAAAAAAGTGTCATTTATATGAGGTCATCGAGAAGGGGACAATAGTATGACCACTTGTGGAATGCAGAGTCATTTCAGACATAGGACACAGTCATTGCAAAGGCACACAGGAATGTACATGGGAAGAGCAGGAAAAAAAGTGGTCAGAAAGACATTGGGGCCTAATATGGGGAATAGTTGTGCATAATAGTGAGTTTAATTTTCACAAAAGCTGAAGGATGCCGAGTTAAAGACTACTACAATGTGGCTGTTTTGACCATTGCTTCATATCCCACAGGGGAAAGGACGAATCTGGATAAGAAACAGCCACTTTCCATAGAGTCAAGGGAAGAAAATGCTTTTACAAAAGTGGTATGGTCCTTGTTTCTTATTCTAGCAACTTGTTAAACAATAATTTCTACAGATGGGGCCTCAGATATTGTTTCTCAGTGCTGACTGCTCTTTCCAGAGGACTTGAGTTCAGTTCCTAGTATCTGCATTGGGTTGCTCAGGTCTGCCTGTAACTGTAGTTACAGAGGTGAACCAGCGCCCTCTTCAGGCCTATATTGCCACTGTACATTCTATACATATAAATCCATACAGGCACACATACAAATAAAGAAGAAAAATAAATCAAATGACTTGAGAATTGAGAACTAGTGATCTTTCAAATGATAATTCCTTAAGTCACTAGAATTGAAGATTTGCTGTACATCTAAAGCACAACAAAGCAGCCAAATTTCTTACAAAAATCCCATAAGCATAATATTCAAGAGACCAGGTCCATGAAATAACTAATTCACTATAGATGCAACAGGTATTTAAGGAAGGTGTTTTGTAAGCCAAACCAGCATTTGGAAAAGAAGACACAGGAATCAGCATCTCTAGGGAGTGTGTCTCAAACTGCATCCCAGATATGTATTTTAAAAGGGTAAGTGGTCATGTTCAGTAGACACTGGGGTTAAGTTTTGAATTATTTCACCATTCAGAATGAATTTTGTACTTGACAAGCTTGAGGCATGCAGCAGAGTACTGGCCAGCTGCATGGACCACTGTTCATACTTACATGGTCACTGGCTGATGGTGACTCAGAGTCTTCCTGCACAGGGGCTCTGGATTAAGGATTAGTTCGTGTAGCAGCTGTCACATTTCATCTTTCCTTGAACAAATATGCTTAACACACAGGGATGTCGACAGTGCCCTCGACCCCATCAGCCATGTTTCCTAATTCTCTGTATATCCTTCCTTTTACAGTGAAGGTACTCTGAGTCACGGACTACATCTACTATTTCATTTCTTCAAATGTCTCACCTTTCATTTCTTTTCAGTCATGCTCTCTGTGTTACAATTTTAAAGGTACAGAACAACAAAAAGCAGTGGCCAAAAGGGTTCAGCCAACACCAAAACAGTGCCCTAGGCAGACTATTCAAAACATGAAAAATGACTGTGTGCCTGAATGTTTGCCCTGCTATGCAGAGTGCTCTATACTCTGAAACTCTAGAAATTTCCATTGATTCATGCCTTCCAGGTTTTCTCAATTGTTGTAGAATATTCTATCTTAGGTCAAAGTTTAAGCAAATATTTGTTAAATTATGAAAGTGCATATATCATTTGAACTCAAATGTTAACTCTGATAAACCTTGTCATATGGCAGGGAACACAGATTCATGCATTTTCAGAGACTGGATGAACAGTAGAAGTGACTCAATCTAGTAGACCACTAGAGCCCTGAAATTAGCAATGGTGGCAGGCTACAGTCTGGACCTGGAACGTTCCCTAACGTGCTCATGTACTAGGTCTTGGTGAGAAGCCTGTGGCTGAGCCTTTGGGAAAGTGGCTCAGAAGAAGGAAATTGTATCATTGGTGAGGTTATCACCGAAAAAGACCCTGGTAACTTGGCTCCTTTCTTTTTCTTTTTCCTTGGTAGCAAAAGTCCAACAGCCTTCCCCATCCTTGTTCTGTGATATATACTGTCACATCTAAACACCAAAACTACTGGGTCAAGTGACCATGAACTGGACACTCCAGATTAGGAGCCAAAACAAAGATTCCTTATTTTAAAAGTCCGTTGTCTTTGGAATAGTATCTGTTTTTATTTTCATTTCTTTGGAAAGAATCTCACTTTGTCCAAAATATTAATTGATAAATTGGGGCTGGAGAAAAAAAATTGAGTTATAATACAACCTAATAATTTAGGAGATGAAGGTAGGAGTGAGGCACTAAAAATGAAGGAAGATTTTTACCTTTTAACAGAAGATAACAACGATTAATTTCCCACATTGTGGGAACTAAGGGCAGAATATTGCATTGGAGTGTTTGGAGTATAAAAGTGACGAATGAAAAATACAGATTGGAGTTCTGGATAGGGTTGTCACGGTAATTTTCTTGCCCTATAAATTCATCAATGCAATATATTTACATCTGCCTCCCTCCTATGCATGGACTTGTTTATTTCCTCTGACAAAAGATTTAGCAATATTGGGCCTGGAGAGATGATTCAACAGTTAGAAATACCTGCAGCTATTGCAAAGTATCTATAACTCTAGTTCTAGTGCAATCTGATGCCTCAGGTCTCCTCAGGTGTCTTCACTCATGTTACATGCATATATACAAACACACACACACATACACATGCACACACACAAATACACACAAATGCACACACAGATTAAAATAGTAAATATTTTTAATGTACGCAATATAATAGAAAGAGCCGGACAGGAAATATTCTGTGTGGGTTAAATAGTCTCTGAAGCAACTAGACAACTCTGGTGCAACAGTGCAGAGATTAACTGCAATGTGTAAAGAAATATTCTGTGTGGATTAAATAGTCTCTGAAGCAACTTGACAACTCTGGTGCAACAGTGCAGAGATTAACTGCAATGTGTAAAGAAGTTATTGCAGCTTTCTTTTGAGGAAGCTTTATTGACTTAGGCTTCAAGACACATTCAAGACCGAGGTTACAGTTGCCGTAGAGGATGCACATGTTCCTCCTCCCAGATGTTTACAATCAGCCAATTAAAATAAAATCCCTCTGAAGGCACTGTGTTTTCATATATTTAAATATATTTCTTCTACAATTCATACGGTTGTTCGCAGTTGCATATAAATCATCTAAATGCCTAATAGCACTCATCCAATAGTCACTTATTCCCACAACATTCTTCATTGAGTTCCTATTTCATATCACATATGCCTTGACCCTGAGAGCATATGGCCAATAAAGGCACAGCTCTTAGTCAAGAGCAGGTACAGCTTACTCTGATGAAGACAAGGTGGACATGAAAGTTGGTTTATGGGGTATGTTTGTCAAAAACGTGTGGAAACTTTCTCTACTACACATGGTGGAGTGGCAGAATATATTGTTCAATGTATGCATAAATTCAGAGTGAGGAAGATGGAGTGCTGAGGATTCTACCCGTTCTCCTTTAATGACAGGCATGGCACCATGGTGACTAGACATGTTCTTTTGTTGCTACTGAGTCATTAAAAAGTGATGGTGAAGCTCTTATAAGATTTTTTTAATCTTTTGATAAATGCATTCTTTCTCTCTCTTGTTTTTTTGAGACAGGGTTTCTCTGTGTAGCTCTGGCTAGGCTGGAGATCACTCTATAGACCAGGCTGGTCTCAAACTTATAGAGATCTGCTTGCCTCCGCTTCCCTAAGTGTTGGGATTAAAGGCACGTGCCACCACTGCCTGGTGATAAACATATTCTCAAAGAAAATTTCATTATAAAAAAATTGAGGGAGATACCCTAAAATGTAATTAAAATGTTAAAAGAAAGAATTTGGTTATCACCCTGACTTTGCAATGGATGACTAGATACTCTTTTTTAAAAAATTCTTTTATTAAGATATATATTTTTCTCTGCTCCCCTCCCTACTTCTCCCTCCAATTCTATTCTCTCTCAAGGTCCCTATGCTCCCAATTTACTCAGGAGAGCTTGTCTTTTTTTACTTCCATGTAGATTAAATCCATGTATGTCTCTCTTAGGTACTCTTTGTTGTCTAGGTTCTCTGGGATTGTGAATTGTAAGCTGATTTTTCTTATCTTTATGAGTCTCAGTTACCTCTCTCAATATAATGTCTTCTAGATTCAGCCCTTAGCCTGAAAATTTCAAATTGTCATGATTTTTTCTACTGTGTAGTACACCATTGTGAAAATGTACCACATTTTTCTTATACATTCTTTGGTCAAAGGATATTTAGGTTGTTTCCAGGTTCTGGCTATTACAAATAATGCTGCTGTGAACATAGTTGGACACATATCCTTGTGGTATGTTGAGCATCCTTTGGGTATATACCCAAAAGTGGTGTGCTGGGTCTTGAGGTAGGCTGTTTCCTAATTTTTTGAGAAAACGTCATACTGATATCCAAAGTGGCTGTACCAATTTGCACTCCCACCAGCAATGGAGGAGTATTGTCTTTACCCCACATCCTCTCCAGCATAAGTTTTCATCAGTGTTTTCTGGCCATTCTTACAGGGGTAAGATGGAATCTCAGAGTTGTTTTGATTTGCATTTCTCTGATGGATAAGGATGTTAGGAATTTTCTTAAGTATCTTTCAGCCATTTTAGATTCATCTGTTGAGAGTTCTCAGTTTCAGTATGCACCCCATTTTTTATTGGATTATTTGTTCTTTTGGTGTCCAAGTTCTTGAGTTTTTTTGTATATTTTGGAGGTCAGCCCACTATCTGATGTGGGGTTGGTGAAGGCCTTTTCCCATTCTGTAGGCTGCTGTTTTATCTTTTGGATAATGTTCTTTGCTTCACATAAGTTTCTCAGTTTCAGGAGGTCCCATTTATTAATTGTTTCTCTCAGTGTCTGTGCTACTGGCATTATATTTAGGATGTGGTCTCCTGTGTCAATGCATTCAAGTGTACTTCCCACTTTTTCTTCTATGAGGTTCAGTGTTGTTGGTTTTATTTTGAAGTCTTTTATCCGTTTGGACTTGAGTTTTGTGCGTAGTGACAGATATGGATATATTTTCTTTTTTCTACATGTTGATATCCAGTTATAGCGGCGCCATTTGTTAAAGATAATTTCTTTTTTTCCTTTTCATATGTTTGCCTTTTGTCAAAAATCAGGTGTTCATAGGTACGTGGATTGATATCCAGGTCTTCAATTTGGTTCCATTGGTCCTCTTGTCTGTTTTTATGTGAATCACTGGCTGTTGTCAGTACTGTAGCTCTGTAGTAGCGTTTGAAGTCAGGGTTTGTGATATCTCTAGATTTTTTTTGGTACAGGATTGTTTTGGGCTATTCTGGGATTTTTGCTTTTCTGTATAAATTTGAGTATTTTTCTTTTGGGGTCTGTGAAGAATTTTGCTGGGCATTACATTGAATCTGTAGATTGCTTTTGATAAGATTGCCATTTTTACTATTTTAATTATACCTATTTAGAGGCAAGGGACGTTTTTCATTTTCTGGCGTTTTCTTCAATTTCTTCTTTCAAGGATTTAAATTCTCATCATACAGGTTTTCCACAAGTGTGGTTAGAGTTAGTTGAAGATATTTCATGTTATTTTTTGGCAATTTTGAAGGGTGATATTCTGCAATTTCTTTCTCAGCCTG
>NC_022029.1:38933430-38940643 GCF_000317375.1 Microtus ochrogaster
TCCATAAAGCATTCCCCAGTAAAAGTGATGATAGCGACAGTAAAATAAAATAGGACAGTAGCCAGTGTGAAGATTTACTGCAACTTCTTTAACAATAAAATAGCAAAAGAATGGGATTTTTTTTCCTATATGATAGTTCAACAGCCTTCCATTTTTCTTTCTTTTATTGTCAACAATAAATCCTTCACTCTTCTTAAATGTGCCACTTGCTCATCGTTACTGCAGCATTATAGCCTGAGATAATCAAGGTCCCCAAAGGCAAATACATTCAATGTTTTTATATCAAGAATGAGAAGACAATTTTCACAAATGTCACTTGTGCTATGTCCCTACTGTAGCACCAACTATTTACATGTAGCTCGAATGCTGGTGCACATTGCCTTGGTTGAATGAGTGTGTAGTGATATGCATGCAAAGTGAGAAAGAAGACATGGGTAACAGGGGGTTGTGACTGTTAATCTTTGTTGTCTATATGACAGAATTTAGAATTACCATGGAAACACACATCTGGATGTATTTATGAGGGTCTTCAGTGAATGTTTAAGAGAGAAGGGTATCCCGTCCTGGCTGTGTGTGTTACAATTCCATTGGTTAGAGCCCCAGACTTAATAGAAAGGAGAAAATGAGCTGAGCATCAGTAGGTATCATTCTCTGTTTCCTGACTTTGGATGCAACATGGCAATCATCTCCTGCTACAAAAATATGTAAATAAAATGAAAGTCAAGCACGGTCTATCTCACTTGCAATCTAAGCACAGGAGAAACTGAAACCGGAGGACAACCACAAGTTTGAAGCCAGACTGGTCTAAATATCAAGCTAACAGGGTTCCATGGCAAAACCCTACCTCAAAATTCCCAAAATAAAGAATAAGAGAACATATGTATGGGTGGAAGGAAGGTAAACAAAAGAAAGAAGAATTACTGTATAGATAGATTAAAGGTATTTTCTTTCCAGTTGTTTTTCTTTCTGAAAATTGGTCAAAACTTTTTAAGAATAAAGTAAATAAAAAATTACTTTATTCTTAAAAAGTAATAAGATGAAAGTCTAATTACATTGCTTTGTTGAATGAAAAAGAAGCTTCACTTTTGATACTGACTAATGTCTTTTCAACTCTTTTAGATTATCTTTAATCATGTGATGAGTTAGTTTTACACTCTGCTCTTACATATAGTAGCTCTGCAGCACTAATGGGTAACTTACATTACTTAATTTTATTAATCATTTCACTATATAAATATGTGTGTCTAAAACCATTCTACCCACTTACTCATATGAAGGAATCATATAATTTCACTCCTTTCATTTTTAAGGAAATATGTATTTATACTAAACATATATGCATATATGATTATATATAATCGCATATATTTCAATAAAATTACACACACACACACATTACCTTGAACAGAATAGAGATTTGATGCTGTGGTTATTGAAACAACAAATCAAGGCAGATGAACATTTAAGCTGTGATTTTATCTGAGCTCACACGAAATCTTTGCAATAGATCATTTTCTTTGTCATTTGTTACCATCTCTGAAGAAAGGCTGTTTTTCATATTAGCAATAACTAATAACTTAACCAAATTATGTGTTTTACTTTCAATTTGGCTATTTATCTATGCTAAAATATTGTAAAGTTCCAGTTTGTTTTAAACATGGAAGTGATAGTCCACAGCACTTTTGCAATTCTGAGAACCCCATGCTTACTGCTGGTCCTCAGTTGCTGCTTCAGTCACTTCCCATTGATATTGCTTCTTCAGGCAGTGAATGCCTACTCAGCAAACTTGAATAGAATTTGAAAGCATGTGCATTCATTTTTTTCTGATATGAAGTATTTGAAAGAAAACTAGTGGCCTTATCATCTATCTATCTTTAAATGTTAATTTTTACCATTTGAATACTTAGGATGGTTCATATATTTCAGTACCACAAATATATACTTAAGAGTCTGACTAATAGGCAAAATAAAAAAACACTAATCACCTATTATTTTTTCCTTTTTTTAAAAAAAAAACTTGATATGGTTTTCTTTTAAATAGAAAAATGTCACAGTGTTGCTCAGGGTGATCTGAAACATTCTAGGTATCCCAGGCTGACTTTGAACTCATGGAACCCTCTTGTTTCTGCCTCTTGAAATCTGAGACAGGTATGATCTAAGATGCCTGGCTATAAAATCTTTAATTTCTTATGTGAACTTATTATTGGAAGGATGATTTTTTTCAAACTTTGTTCAAGTATTATATTAATCTAAAGTGGTATATATGTTTGTATGTGTGTAATATATATCTTCATAATTTTCAGAATGGATATATATATATATATTTTTCATGGATTTATTACCTCTAAAACATTCTTCTCATCCTTGGTAACACTGTCCTCTTCAATCTTTAATATATAGAAAGATCGTACTCTTACCTATAGGATTCCATATTATGTGCTGAATCACCAGAATGTGCATAGGTTATGAACTGACATCTGTAGTATATAAATAATACTTCCCCTTGTCTTCATCTTTTCAGCCTAGAAAACATAGTTCTTCTCTATATTCAAGAATTTGAACATTTTGTATCCTCATATAGGTGGAATCAAGCAATGTTTCTACTTCAGTGATTGGCTTCTTACATATAGCAAAATGGAGTTGTCCCCAGGGCAATCTATATTGCTGATATTGATAATTTTTGGATTAAGGAATGGTGTGTATTTTGTCTCAAAACTTTATTCTTTTCTATTATTATTATATTACTCACTAACATATCATCATGTTTTTTTGCTACATATATGGCATTTCTGCCTTTGTCTACAACTGCCTGAGTGTACGACACAAATGGAAGCAGTATATTTTCAGACTTACATAAAATATGAGGCTTAATGCCTTCATCTCTGACTCTGATGGTATCCCTATGTGTGATAGTTATGTAAAAGAGGGAATTACATTCATTATCTTGGAATAGAACTGCATTAAGTATGGCCTCCTTGCATCAGAGTAGTAGAAAAAACGGGTACTCTTGTAAGAGTGGTATGGAACCCAAGGACTGTCCAGACTTATTCTTAAAAACAGATGCATATCTTTTTGTTTATTTCAGTGTAATAATACTATTCTCACCTTGATATTACACATGTTGTTTTAGATGACAAGGTTGGTGATTAAGATGTGGAAAAATTAGACTATGTACAGAAAATAGACAAAATAATTTTAACCATATCTTATAGATAAAAAATAAAATATGTAGTTCCAAAAATAAGAAATAACTTTGAGGTGAAGTTACATGTATTGAAGAACACTTGGAGAAAAATACAATGTAATTATTAAACATTGAATATCTATGGAAGGAATATAGTGTAAATAAATTAACTTCTTTTGGCTTTCATTTCAAGGAGTTACTGGATACCTGATAATATGTATAATAAAGGTTTTAATATCTTTTCTAAGCTAAAATCCCAACTTCTCAAAATATACAAATGGGAGTACATTGATATGTGTTGAGTAAATAATGAATAGAGAATAGTTATAATAAGAAAAGGGAGAGCTGTTATTTCTAAGAAATACTGAAACTAGTAACCTAGTGAGAATTGATGTAGTCCTCAGATTTCACCCTAGCCCAGTATTAAAAATTTCCTTATTTTGTATGCTCATTCTTCGTGGCTGCATGAATAGCAACATGTGTGTGATCTACTTTAACCTTAGTTGGGTATAAATCATCAGTACCCTCTTCTTGCCACAATAATGCTTCTGATGACATATAAGTCGCTTGATCTCCTCCTTTACTAAAGGAATGTTTTCCCTGTCATGTGTTCATTCAGATTTTCAGATAAGGCATATCCTGAAAAGCTCATAAATTCCCATTGAGTCTGAGTCCTTGTCTTTTATGTTTGCCTGTTTGGAAATCTTATTCTGACTCCTGCAGACCTCCCCTACATGATTGTAATCTTTAATTATTTATCCACTAACATAAATATTTTAACATTTAATATAGGCAACTGAACTCTAAGAAACTGCACGTGTTGACACAGTCACTGCGCATTTGTCTTTTGTTTTTTCTTTGTAGTTTACTACAAACTTATGGAGATATAAGCTACTTTATGGCATCGGTTCTAATGAGATCTTGCAAAAGCGCTCCAAATTTAGGAAACATGCGCTAGACTGGGGAATCTGTGGTGGAGTGATGTTTACGTTTCCTAATCATAATTTACAGTTCTTGAATACATGCACTGAATCTTCTATGTGAGCATTAAGCCCCTCTGTGCTGCCTACCACAGTATGAATGGATCCAGATCTAGAATGTGAGCATGACTCTTGTAAATGCTGTAAATGTTTAATTGCCTCTGGATGTGTATGTAAACAAAAGTTCAAGTATGTAAGTCATATAAATGAATCTTCTGATAAGGGTAACCAAAATATACAGCCATTTATACCAGTCTTCTGTCTGAAAAAAAAAATCCAACCTGAACATTTTCAGGTCACTTTTCTTTCTTTGTCAAAGTTAACTATCTGAGGGAGGACATTGCACACACACCATGGTGTGCGTGTGGAGGTCAGAGGACAGCTTGCAAGAAGAGTTTTCTCCTTCTGACTTGTGGGGCTCTGAGGCTTTGATCAGATAAGTCACGTCTTCTAATATCTGCTCTTCCTTCTCAGCACATCCAAGCTGGCCTACAGTTTTGATATGCCAAATAACTTGGAATGAACAACACCAATTTTGACTTTAGTCCTATGCTCATTCTGGCCTCTCCCAACTTCTCTTCTGGGGTTCAGTGTTTTACTCTCCATGGGTTCAGTGTTTTGAGTCTTTGGGTACGCAGTGCTTACCTTAGTCAGTGTTCTATTGCCATGAAGAGACACCATGATCCCAACAATAAATCAAAAAAAGCATCTAATTTGTGGTTGTTTACAGTTTCAGAGGCTTAGGCCATTATCATTATGGCAGAGAGAATGTCAGTATTTTATGGAGTAGTAGTTAAAAGCTATATCCTGATCCTCAATCCAAGAGAAAGAGCAATGCTGGCCTTTTCAAAATCCCCAAACCCATATCTAGTGAGACACTTCCCCCAACAAGGCCAAGAAAGCTATACCTCCTAAGCCTTCTCAAATGGTGGTACTCCCTGGTGATGAAGCATTCAAATATATGAGCCTATGGGTGCCATTCTTATTCAAACTACCACAATTCTTTTCTCAGAATTGTTGAAAATGCCTGATTAAAATCACTGGATCCTTCATGTCTTTATTCTTATTTGTATGAGCTGATTCCAATCATTTTTCTATGGTTTGCGTCTCAAGAGAACTGAGAATGAATGGTCTTATAACATGGACACTATTACAATGATTGATGATATAGATATAATTTATTCTTTTCCTTGACTTTTTATTTCTATTTCTTTTATTTGTAAAAGAATACTTTTTTGAACACAGGCATGTACATATAAAACACATAATTTGATTAACTTTATGCATTTAATAAATATACTTATTTTGTAGTGTTTGTTTGTGGGTTTTTTCCTTCTTAATTTAATGTTTACTTTACCTCTTTATATCCCACTTGCAAACATTATTAGACTGATAATAATACTCAGATATTTAAGCGATATTGTGTTTTGACCCTTCTCTTGAAGGTCAATTGCATTGTATGGACTTGCACTATTTTCCCAGCAGATAACAAAAAACAAGAGGAGTCTAAGCTCCTGAAATCTAATTCTTGGCTCTCCCCTACACCCTTTCTGTAGGTCACTTTTGTCGTATTAATTTGAGAGAAAGCTGCATAAAAAAAATAAAACATTCTCTTTGGAATAAACTCCTGCCCACTCCTCCTAAGCTTTGTCTTCTTTCATTTCTCCTTTCAGGGCATGTTTATGAATGTAGAGTTGAGGGTATTTTTTGCTTCACCCATAAATTGAGAGTTAACCTGATGTAATTCCACTTCTATGAAGAGCATTTCCCACTAAAGGTCCATTTCTCAGTGGGTGCAAAGCCTAAGTCAAAGCTGCTTAGGATGGAAATGCTCACAGGAAAAATGCCTCTTCAGAGCTCTGCTTATTTCCTTTGAGTCCCGTTCTCAGTTAGTGATTAGCCTTGGAATATTGTTCCTTTCTTGCCAGTTAAATGATGTTTTTAAAATATTGTTTAAATTGCATCCAATATTTTAAGTTGTTTTAATAAAATGGTTCATTAGTGTATCTAGTCTTGTAAGCTACAGGAAAGAGAAGTTCAAACCTTTAGCTAAAAATATTAATTTTAGTCTTTACTGTAAAGACTACTAATCATGTCTTATGTACTTTAAAATAGGTCTATAGCAATAAATCAATCATTGGAACTGTTTGGTCAATAGCTTTACATAGTTAGTGTTAACTTTTCAGTGACATAATGACCATGAGCAATTTTTATTCATTATGTTCAGAGCAAACAATTTTACATTGAAATTAAATAAAGTAAATTGGTATTTATTTAATGCAACACTGAACTATTGATTGAATGAAATTTTTGGAAGAAATTTATAGGACTAACATAGAAATTTCCTCAAACCTATGTCATTCAATGCAATCTAAATGCTACAGTCTTCATTTGTTATTGCTTAAACATTTTTGTCTCAGACTTTGGAGTTCAGCAGAAGCTTTTACATTCTAGAGGTGCACAGACCAAAAAAGGACAATTTCATGCTTCATATAAACTATAGTGACAGTTTCAGAAATCTTAGGAAAAGTCATAACATCTAGAAATAGAATTAACAGATAAGAGAAATGATATACTAAAGGCATCAACAGAGATACAAGTTGTATATGAGAGAGAATGAAACATTAGCATGGAATTTGATGTGCCAAAATATGAAAGTAAGTATAATAATGAATAAATCTGAGACCCAATCCCATCTGAAAGGACAATTTCCACCTTTTTCAATCAGAGAAATTATAGTCAGTACACACATTCTTGTGGAAGATTCTTGAATGCTTAGGCTTGGCAGATTATCTAATAGTGTACAGGAAAAAAACTTCAATGATATTAAATTGTTAGAAGAAATAATTTTTTAAGGCCTAAGACATAATCTTAGGTTCATTTAATAAAGTTGTGTTTCCAGAAAAATAATATCTATGAAAGAAATTAAAAACAACAAAGGAAATAGCATTCTGAGGAAGAGATAATGGAAACAATATTAATTTTAAAAATACTAAAAATTATTATATAATAATAGAATACATACAAGCAAATAAAAAACAGGGACCTT
>NC_022029.1:38943483-38955892 GCF_000317375.1 Microtus ochrogaster
TCAGAACACATTGAACCTGATAGAAGAGAAAGTGGGAAGTACAGTTGTGTTCTTTATCATCATGTAAAGGGAGAGTTGATAAACTACAGTCCGTGGGTGAATATATTTTTAATCCTGCCTTCAGGTAACAGTAAATAAACATCTCTTGAAATATGGCCACATAGGTTATTTCATTCCTATAGCTATATTCTATAACAGCAGAGTATGCTAACAGAACAGAAACTGTGAGCTAACAAAGCTGAAAATATTTGCATCTGGTTTTTTTATAAGAAGTATTTATGACTTCTAATCTCTATAGTAGATGGCAACTATTTTTTTTTTTGGTTGTTGTTTTAAGTTTTTGTTTTTGTTTTTTTTTTGAGACAGGGTTGCTCTGTGTAGCTCTGATTGTTCTGGAACTAGCTCTGCAGACGAGGTAGCCTTCAAAATCAGACATTCACCTGCCTCTGCCTCCAAGTGCTAGGATTAAAGATATGTGTCACCATCGCCCTGCAAACAGAAAATATTTTGCCTAAACCTTATATGAAACACAATACTTCTAAAGTGTAGGCCCTATGATAGGACTTGAAGTTTTCTAAACAAAGGAACATACACAAATATGGCATTCAAAATTGTAACAAAAAGTGTATGTAGTATCTGATCCATTGATAAGAAAATCAGTCTTCCTTATATTTGTTTGTCACGAACTGATCCAAGATATATTATCGCTCTCAGTCACAGTTAAGAGAGGGACTGCCAAGACTATCTTTCTACTCACTCTCTTGAGAAGGAATATAAGTATTCTATGTAACTCATGTGATTATACTGAGTATACTAACCAATTCAGAGTACTAACACCATATTCTAATTGACTGTTGATTAATCAACAGTTACAGAATCAAAAGAAGTAAACTGGATAGAAATTGATTTGCTTTCATTATATCCAGAGGGAGCTACAATCTCTTTGGTATATTTTAAATATAATTTGCAGAATTATTGCCTCCGGTTTTAATCCAAACAAATTAAAATTGTTATAGAGCCTTGACTTTTAAAACAGAGCAAATAAGAGAATAAAGGTCAATTATATTAGAAAATAATGTATTGAAATTAAAACTTCCAATGTTTAAAATGTATTTTAAGGTGGGATAAAAATTGAGTTCAAGTATTTATGATTATTCTGGCTATTTTTATGTCAACTTCATATGTGCTGAAGAGTTTTGAGAGGAGAGAAACTTAATTGAAAATAACACCTCCATAAGATCGAACTGTGGGTAAACCTGTAGAACATTTTCATAATTAGTGATTGATGGGAGAGGGCCTTGCCCATAATGGGTGGGGCCACCCCTGGGCTGGTGTTTCTGGGGTCTATATTAAAAAATAGCTGGCTTAGTGAAGCATGAGAAGAAAGCCAGTAGCAGCACACCTCTATGTCCTCTGCATCAGCTACTGCCTCCAGGTTCCTGTCCTGACTTCCTACAGTGATGAACAGTGATACAGAAGCATAAGTCAAATAAACCCTTTCCTCCCCAATTGCTTCGGTCATGTTTTATCCCAGCAATTGTAATGCTAACTAAGACAATGAACCCGTGTGAAAAGTTTACACATTTAGATAACATATCATCGTGAGTATGCATCAGAATGTATTATTTTGCTTTCTTTTTTATTAAGAATTTTTAATACAATCTTTTTTCATTTTATATAGCTATCCCTGTTCCCATTCCGCCCCTCCTCCCACTTCCTCCACCTTCTCCCTACCCTACTTCCCCATCCACTCCTCAGAAAGGGTAAAGCTTCCCATAGGGAGTCAACAAAGTCTGACACTTCACTTTGAGGCAAGACCAAGGCCCTCCCCACTATATAGGCTAAGTAAGAATGTGCTTCTAGAGGCCAGTTGAAGCACCAGGGAAAAATCCTGGTCCCACTGCCCGCGATCTCACAGACTGTCCAAGCCTGTGAATATTTCCCACATTCAGTGGTCCTAACTTGGTCCTATGCAGGTTTGCCCACTATCAGTCCAGAGTCAGTGAGCTCTCATTAGCTCAGGTCTGCTGTTTCTGTGGGTATCAGCATCAGTGGTCCTAACTTGGTCCTATGCAGGTTTGCCCACTATCAGTCCAGAGTCAGTGAGCTCTCACTAGCTCAGGTCTGCTGTTTCTGTGGGTATCAGCACCATGATTTTGACTCCTTTGCTCATATTATCACTCTTCCTTCTCTTGGGCTGGTCTCAGGTAGCTTGGTCCAGTGTTTCGCTGTAGATCTCTGTATCAGCTTCGATCAGTTGCTGTTTGAAGGTTCTATCGTGACAATTAAGGTAGTCATCAGTCTGATTATAGGGGAAGGCAAGTTTAGGCATTCTTTCCACTGTTCCTTAGAGTCTTAGCTGGGGTTAACCTTGAGGTTTTCTGGGAATTTCTCTAGTGCTATGTTTCTCGATAGCTTTTTAATGACTCGCTCAGTCATGATATCTCTTTCCTTTCTCTCGCTCACTGTCCTTCCCTCTTCTTGCTCTTCTTCCCATTCCCTCACGTTCTCCTCTGTGTTCCCTTTCTCCCCTTCCTCTCCTCTTTGACCTTTCTTCTCTCCCCTCTTATTTTTTTTTCAGATCTTGTCTGTTTCCCCAACCCATGGGAATCCATGTATAGTTCTCTTGGGGTTCTTCTTGTTACCTAGCTACTCTGGGATTCTTGACTACAGGGTGGTTATCCTTGGCTTTACATCTAATATCCACTTAGTATTAACACATACCATGTTTTTCTATCTGGGTCTGAATGACCTTACTCAGAATGTTTTTACTAGCTCCATCCATTTGTATGCAAATTTAAAGATGTCATTGCTTTTTACCACTGAGTAGTACTCCATTGTGTAAATGTACCACATTTTTTTAAAATTCATTATTCAGTTGAGGGGCATTTAGGTTGATTCCAGCTTCTGCTGTTATGAACATAGTTGAGCAAATGTCCTTGTGGTATGAGTGTCCATGCTTTGGATATATGTCCAAGAGTGGTATTGTTGGGTCCTGAAGTAGACTGATTCTCAATTTTCTGAGAAATCATCATAATGATGTCCAAAGTTGTTGTACAAATTTGCACTTCCACCAACAATGGCAGAGAGTTTCTCTTATTCCGCATCCTTTCACACAGACACACACACACGCACGCACACACATACACATATACACACGTACAAACAAACAAACAAACAAAAAACCCTACAACCTATGGAACTGGAAAAGGTCTTCACTAACCCCACATCGAACAGAGGACTGATCTCCAAAATAAATAAAAAAAAAAAACTCAAGAAACTAGACATCAAATTACCAAATACAGCAATCAAAAATGGGGTACAGATCTAAACAGAGAATTCTCAAAAGAATTGTAAATGGCCAAAAGACACTTAAGGAATTGCCCAACATCCTTAGCCATCAGGGAAATGTAAATCAAAATGACTCAGATTCCCACCAGTTAGAATGGCTAAGATCAAAAACACCAATGATAGCTTATTTTGTTTACTTATATGAGCACATAACTATTTTCTTTTGAGTGAATTATGGCTGATAAATCAAGTTATTTTTGTTTCATATACAACACATTTACTGAAGTAAACCTTCAACAAAGGTTTTGTTGATAATATTCATCAGTTGAGATATGTACACCATATTGGTAAGACAGAATTGAGGGTGCTTAGTTTAAATGACTAAATATTAAAAACTGGTAGCAGCTGGCAGTTCTCTTTGGGTTATATTAAAAGTGGCCTGAAAATTGACACAGAGAAAAAGAGACTCATGGGGAAAAGGAAATGACTTGGATAATATCCCTGTGGCGTAAATAGAATAAATGGCTTGAAAAGTTATTCAGAGGTTTAAAACAATTGGCCGTGGATGAGCTTAGCATTAACAGTATGTGAATGGTCTTGTAGAAATGCATACAAAATATAAAGATTTTTTATTCTGAATATTAATGCCCATTGATAAGTATGTACCATGAAAGAGATTCTGAAAAGCTAAGTAGATGATTCCTTGGCCAGGAGATAAGAGCTATTGATTGTTAAGCTTTCAGCCTCTTGTTCTGGCTTAATGATTGTTTTATAAGGATAGTCCTAGAGGCAGAGATAGGCCAGCACCATAAACCTTTCTGATCAATCCAGCATAAATACTTCAGATGTGAACATTAGTACCAAAACCTAGGCACCAGACCCTATTACATCCATCACATCAACTGATCATCCACTTTACTGCAGGTTTACATTACTAAACATATTGTGTTCAAAGGAAAGTACTTTATTTTGAAATCCAGTAATACCTATTTAAGGCATCATTTTTTCCTTTCTTTTTGAGGAGATTCATATACAACCCCTAATAGGGACTTACACATTTATGATGCAAATATAATATTATGCTCAATGGAATCTGGATATTTGATTATATGGTGCTTAACATGTTTCTTTTATTTCCCAATGTAACAAGGCAATGATTAAGAGATTGAATACAAATATATTGTTTTGTCCAGATTTTTAAATGTATTGTTGGCATTGTAAAAATAGATAAACAAATGAACAAGTATTTCCACTGTCTTTAATTATTGGTTCATTCACTATCTATGTGTACTTCAAGAGCAAATAGTTCTTCAATAGAAATGTCTTTATACTATGGCTACTCCAATTTACCCTCTAATGTTGAACAAACAGTACATATGATTCAAGGGCATACATAAACATAATTTCTAGCTTCTTAGAGTTACTATATATAGTGATAATTTTGGGACAGAATTTAAATCAATTCAATAATGTTTACACTTGTTAGGTGATACAAGTCTGCCAAGGTAAAAATCTATTTGAGCTTGAACTTCAAGTAGCAAAAGTTATTGATGTGGTTAAAATAGAGGATGGCATTTTAATAAAGAGAACATGCATGAACTCAAGATGATGAGATTAAGGTGCAAATCTATCTTTGGGTGTGCTGGGCTAGAATAAACAATAATAAATAGTGGGTACAATATATTATCCCGTAGTTATTTTGAAAAAATAACTTCACATATACACACTATACTTTAGATTTGTTTCTAGAAAATAATATGGGATCCATAGGGTTTTCATTTGTATTGGGTCTTACTTATATGGTTCAATAACAAGACTACCCTGGTTTCTGAAATCAAAGACATCTGTTATATAGACATGTGATATTTTCTGTTCACTGCCCATAGTGATTTCAATGATTAGGTTAGATTTTCTCATTTCAAGAAGCACTTTGAAAAACTAAGAAAGAACCTAGGGTCTAGGGTTACTTGGAGGAAAGTCTGCTTGAGCAATACAAGGGTATGCTAATAGCAAAGTCTTGGAGGAAGTCGGTGCATATGTAATAAGGTAGAAAATTGCATTTTTGGTCATTAGCATTATTTTCTAATCAATCATATGTACTCTCTGCTGCTATATAATTTCACAGCCTGTGTAATGTAGTATATGTGCCAAATATGAACTTTTATAAGAAAAAATGAGGCCAGTTAAATCACAGATGACTTTCTAGACCAGATCATTAGTCTGGCATCCTTTTAAAAATCCAAGGGACTTGTAATGCCCTGGTTAGATTAATAAGTAGCTGCATAAGTGCTTATTTGTTTATTTATTATGCTCTGACCTTATCCCAACTCTGACCACTTGACTTACAACTCTAATCTTGGTTTTCTTTTCTTTTATGACAAAGGGTCTACAACTGAATCTTAGGCTAGCTTAAAAGTTCTGATTTGCCTCCCTCACTCAAGACTAAGATTAAAGGCATATGCCACCATAATTATATTTAGCTTAAACACATCATATAATTTCAAAATTATTTTTTTTCAGATTCCTGAAAAAGAATGGTACCTGTCCTGGGGAGGTATGGGAGACACATGATATAGACCCTATATAATAGAGAAACTAGGTAGGTGGAAGGCATAAATGTTTTGTACTGTGTGGATAACAGACAATAAGTCGGGAAAGTACATATCATACCTAAAACTGAAATGTTTAAATCCCAGGGGAAGGAGACCATTAGTTGATGTCTGTTTTCATTTTAGATTTGGATTCCCACTATAACAGTGAATAGAGACACTAACACTATTTTCCAGATTTTTCTTCTATTACTTTTGAACAGCTGGGCAGAAATGGTATGTTCATTTCTATCTTATATCTTTGAAGAGGAAGCTACCAGCCCAATCATCCTCTTTCCTTTCTGATCTTAAGAGCTACTAAACCTAGAACTATAAACTAAGGGTAAAGACAAATTCAATTTCTTGAATTTCATTCTCTTTATTGCAGCATAAATTTAGAAATAATTGCTATAGAATCTTAGTCTATATCATATAAAAAAATAAACAGATGAGGGAAAACTTTCTAGTTTCTTGACCTGGATAAATGAGTTTTTCATATCAACTTCAAAAAATAAACATGACTAAGGGTATCTTTAGGAGCTGAGTTCAGAAAGGTTCAATAAAATAGAATTGAGGCTCTAATCTAAAAGAAAATCTAGAAAAAAACATACAATAACAAATGTTGAAATTATGTAAAATCCACACTTTATAATAATTATTATATACTTTGTATGTGGCAGATTCTTGTTTGTGTATGTATTATGTGCTGTGTGCTCATATGTTTGTAGGTACATGTGAATATGTGTGCATGTGGAGGCATTAAGAACTATCAGCCTTGCTTTTTGAGACAGTATCTCTCACTGATACATAGGTAATTATGGATTAAGCTATGGTAGTTGACTGGCAGACTTTAAGGATCTGCCATCCACAAAAATGTTGGTGCTAGGTCTGAACACAAATCATTGTGGTTGGATAGTTGACCCTTTATTAACTGAGCTAGATATCTCTAGTCCACTTTTTCCTTAAATTATTTGATATATGGTCAGTATTACTGGGAATTTACATGAATTTTCTGTTGGTATCACTAGATACTCTGACCTTAACACAGGTTTTCTATTTCCTTATTCATATTCCTTTCCCAGAGTACAATACTGAGCCAAAAGTCATATATTCTATAATTTACATGTAGGTGCTGTTGATTTTTTAAAATCAATTTTGAAAATCTTTCAACATGCTGCTACTAAATTCTTTGAATTTCGCTTAATGTTAATCTCTAGCACATAGGGAGCACCGAGTGGAAACATTTGTTTTTAGTATGTGCTGCTTGAAAATTAAAAAAAAAAATCTTGGATGGTGACTGTTTCCTTCCAAGTTCAAATTCTATTGTGATTGAAATATTTGACTGTGGTGATTACCTTCCCCATGTCATTTTTACTGGCTACTTGAAAATCTATTCATTGAAGTTCTCCATTCAGTTATTATGTTCAAGCCAAAAACTCATATGGGTCAAGGTCCTAGTGTTTAAAGGTAAATGACAGCACAACAATAAATGAATGGGTCATGATCACAGATCTGCCTTCTTTGATTACTAAGTTTTGAACTTAGCATAGAGCCCTTTGCATGTTGATTGACAATGCTATATATAGAATTTCCAGTACAGGATCTCGTTTGTATTTGCATGAAGTATTTTAGATTTTAAAAACTTTAAATAAGATAGAGTTCCTGAAGAAAGCAATAAATCACTAGAGCTGAACTTTAACCCCTCTTCAACATCTAATTAGTTGAATTGGAACTACTTTGAAAAAGAGTTAATTACTTTGCTGGCTTAAATTGCCCCAAAGCATTTGAAATTTGCTCATGATGTCAGATATTTGGTTTGAATGCTAAAGAAGACATTTTTCCAAGTATTTCCATATTACAGAAGAGAAAAGCATCCAAGATATTTGTGCATACATGTCTATGTGAGAAAGTGTATGTGTTCTACAAAATGAGGATATGATTATCTCCTGACAAAATAATAAGATGAGGCAATACACTAGTGAGCTCGAACATCCTAGAAGGCTCCTTGGTGGACACCACTTGTAATGCAGCATCTGGTATGGATTAGATTTCAAGTGGTGGTTTTCTATCATTGTTAATTCTATTTTTTCAAGTTAGAACACCTATAAAATGCATAATTTGTAAATAAGCATAATCATACTTGGATGCATTATTTTCATAACTAGTTATGCTTTAACTTTTTTTAGTGAACCATTGAGTTTATTGGGATTGCTTTCAGGAGTGTGATAGTACCAAGAAGATGAATGACACAAAGGCAGTTACAACATGAAAAACCTACCCACTATTATTTAAGACTCAGGGAATCTGGAATATTAAAACTCTCTGCATGGCTTTTAGGTAGCTAACAGGTCAAAAAGTTTCTTCTAGGCAGTTCCTTCACAACTCTGCTTTTGGTCATGTTATTTTTATTTGTTGTACCAATAGAAACAACAAGACTCCCCCAATTATAAGATCATTCCATATAACCCCTGCATGTGTCTATGCATGTGCATGGATGTGTTTTAGGAAAATTATACTATCGTAGGCTTCCATATGGCTTCATCATAAGGTCATTGGCATTAATTATCCCTCCCCATGTTCCTTTCTTTGCCCTGTCCATGCATTCCTACTCCAATTCATCCTTTTTGTTTTATTTATTAATTCATTTGTTTTCTTCTTGTGATGATGGTGCTTAAAACTAGGTCTTGTGCATATAAGGAAGACACTATACTTCCTGAGATATATCCCCAGCCCTAACTAATTATTGTTAATTTATATTAAATTGACTTAAACGATAGCCAGAGTCAGTCTTATAAGGTTCTCAGGAAGCCAGTGATTCAGTGCTGGAAAAGAGTTTTTGGAAAGTTATGTAAATGTAGATATTAAGATTTTTATTATATAATCAATATTTAGTTTATACTTTGTCAATTCATTACTACTGTTACGACGTACATGGTGCTTTCCCATGCTTAACTCTGTTGCATTCAAGACATATGAAGAGATCATGTCAAAGTAAAAATAAAGTAAGGCATATGTTTTCCTATTAAGAAAGTGATGAACATATGAGCCATAAAATAAAATGTGCTAGGTTGATATGACTGTCAACAGTCTCACTGATTATTCACATTATTCCGTTATTTCCCTTCATCAGTGCAGGTGGTGATTTTCTACATGATCAGCTGGAAAGCATTGTGACAGAAACTCAGAAGCTCCATGATTGAATCTGTGATATGCGTTTGAAAAGTTTAATACACTGTGTGTTTGCATAATTTAATATCACTTACCTATGGTCTTTATTTATGATCCTTGAAAGTAGTGGGAGATATACCTTCTAATATCAAAATGCTATATTCTGTATGTTTAAAGTTTCTTAGATATTTTATTACAAATGAAACTACAAATAAAACTTTTAAATGGAAAACTATTAGAATTACAATAATTATACACAAATCTTAGGTATCTAAGAAATATGTCTCCTATTGCTTTCTTGTATTTAAATTGTACCATAAGACAAAATTTTGTCTAAAAAGCTAAAAATACTTTTTTCTATGCATCATTCCTGATTCCTGTTTTCCTAATGCATTAACAGAAGAGAAAAATAATTCGTCTTATTCCATAAATAAAGATTCTTTACCACTCATCCCCAATCCTCAAAATCTAAAACCTCAATAAAGCTCTAATTTCAATACCTATTAATGCCCACTGCTAGATAATAAAGCAAACAATTAGAAAATCTTTGTGAAACTGTGATTATATATATATATATATATATATATATATATATATATATCACATATGTATGATTTGTTTTAAAGAAATTCAGCTAGAAGTAGAGATTGCTAAAAGTTTCACAGGCAATACCCACTGGAGATTGTAGTTTTTAATAGAATTCATTAATTCTAGCTAAATTTAGCCCATTTTAACTCAAGAAGCCATATATGACAAATATTTTTGTGGGAGGGTGTAAACACTGGACTATCAATGTGAATCACCAAACTCTGCAAGCACTGTCTTAGTAAGAAATGTAGAAAAAATTTCCAATCATAAATAAGTGTAACCAAGGGAGATCTATGCATCCTGGTGGAATTAAGTCCAAGATATATTAATAAAATAAAGCTTTTGTGTGGGTCAGAAGAAATAATATCTTGAAACAAGGAAAACACAACATTAGTTTACCTGCATAGTAGACTAGCAGAAATTTAACATTGTGTATCACTTATGAGTTAAATACATAGAAATATTTTGGCATCCTCTAAATAATACAATGCAGTAAATCAATTCTCTTATGTAAATTGAAAATACCAAAAATATGAATGAGTGTTAGTAGAAAAAAGACAGATGTGATAAAATGAAGGAATACAATAAAATTTTAAGCATAGGTTAAAGAAACAGAATCAATATTCTGAAGTATGCAAAGAATGCTCTCTTACTTGGCTTCAGCAGGAGACTAAGGGAAATGAGAGAGAAGTGATTAGGATAAAAATCACCATTATTAAGTACACACTTATATGGAATTATCAAACTTTAAAAAAATTAAAGAATTCTTTCTAGCATTTAATTGAGGGGCTAGCTCATAATGAAAAAGTGCAGTTTTAAAAACAATGACATTGATCATATTAATAGCCCTTAGACATAAGACAGGCCTGCACAGGAAAGAACCGACAATATTTAGTGAGTGTGTGTATCAAAGACTTCTTATACTTTCAGTGTATTAAGGCATTTATTCCTGGAGTCAATTTATAGCTTTAATATTTTCACTATTTTTATTTCAAATTTGTTCTTCATATATTATATTTTGATCCTATTCTTTCCTATCACCCAACTACTGCAAGATTCTTCCTATCTTTCTATGTACCTACTTTACCCTCCTTTTTGATTGTTCGATCTTTCACAAATTTAAAAACATCCAATAAGAAAAAAAATCAATAACAAAAACAAAGTAAAGGTGTAAAAACTGTGAATTCATTTAGTGTTTGACAACTGTTTCTGGATATAAAGGATTGCACTGGAATTTGGTTGGTAAACTCCGTGACACTCCATTGGAGAAACTTACTCTTTCTTAGCAGAGATCACTTGTAAAATAGTTTTCTAGTAAGGAGTGGGTCTTTGTGACCACTTTACTTCTCCAGGCTGGGTTTTGGTCTGCTTTGAATTTTGGACGAGTTTTGTGCTTGTTGTCACAATCTTGTGAGTTATGTGTAACAGTCCTGTTGTATCTGGGAGATGACTTTTCCTTGGGGTTATCCACCTACCTGTGAGTCTTACACTCCTTTCACCTCCTTTTCTATATACATCCTTGAGTCTTAAGGGGAGGAGTTCAATGAAAACATCTCATTTAGAGCTAAGAGCCCCAAAGTCACTCACTTTCTGTGCATTGGTGTTGGCGTCTATGTTAATTATCATCTAACTAAGAAGTTTTTTTTCAGATGAGAGCTGAGATATGCAGTGATCTATGTGAATAGCAGCATCATTAATCACCATTTTATTGCTATGTTTCTTTAACTTCATAATAACCACTATCTAGCTTGACTCAGGTTCTTGGCAATTTTATCAGAGTCAGGCATGTCTTTTAGGGAGAAGACCTTCAATCCAACTAAAAAGTGATTGCTCACTGCCATAGCATCTGTACCGTTATTACTCCAATAGACCTTACAGGAAGGGCATTGTTGTAGGTTCCATAGTTTGTAGTTGGGTGAGATTGAAGATAATTTTCTCATCCAGTAGCAAGCGTACACATATTGCCGATTCTTGTGTAAATGTTTACGTTTACTTTCATCACTTGTTTATTCATTTGTTCATTTGTGTTTGTACAGTTGCATTTGTACCTACTGACAGTTGGAGGCTATTATCTGCTAATCTTCTGCAACTGTGTTTCTCAGCTTCTGCTACTTCTTTCTCTTGGGACTTCATTCAATTTTTCTCTTAAATCCTTCTGATACTGTTGACATTTCTTCAATAAGAGCTACTTCCTTTCTAAAATGGGTTGATGCTCTTTCCTTATCTCAATTTTTCAAGCCCCCTCCCAACTCTTTGAGTTTGGGCAAAATTGAATAAGAATATACCAAAGATTTTTGGTATATATAAGTTGAGTTTTGTAGATAGAAGTTGAAAATTAACTTAAAAATACATAGACTGAAATGGATTATAAGCATAGCAAAAATATTCCTTAGGAAATAATGCTCAGAATTATTTACACAGGTGCTTGGAAAGCAGGAAGATTTATTAAAATCATTATTAAAATGTCTGATAAGTCTATAGTCATTTAACCTGTTATAACTGAATTAATATTATTATACTACAGCAATTTTATAAAAGAATATAAAATACAGAACTCACAAACATATAAAATGATTCAACAAAAACACTTTGTAAACTATTAGTATGCAGAAGATGAGTTAGCTAATAAATAATAGTGAAAATACTGTTTCTCAAATAAAAATTAAAAAGGTAATATTTTATTTTATAACTATGTAAAATGCATTCCAGATGTATAAATAACAAACACATAATTCACAATATTTAAGATTGACATAAAACATATGTAAAAGGGC
>NC_022029.1:38957193-38958321 GCF_000317375.1 Microtus ochrogaster
TATATATATATAAAACTGTTTAACGGTGTGGACCTTAACAGGATAATGCTTCTTCTAGAATATAAATTGCTTAATCAAAAGTCCAGTGCCAGATGTGTGATAATTCCCCTTGAGTTGCAGATTAAGATTAATGGCAACCTGGAGGCACAACAAACAATATAGGTTACTTTCACTGTTATCAGCTGTCTACAAAAAATTGGTGCTAAGACTATTGATGAAGACACCATACAGTCACAGGATGTGGAAAATCATGTTGACATTGACCAAGAATATTCCCTGTTGGGTAGGTTTTTTAATACTGGAAGAAACTATTACTGGCTACTGGGCAAAAAAAAAAAAAAAATAGACCAACAGACTTTTTTCAGCGAAGAACCCTGTGAACTACAGTAATGATCAGCATGACAAGCTATGACCATGGGTGTAATAGAGATGTGAATGACATGGTTATAACAAAGAGCTATCTAGTTAGATTTAAAGTCCTCTCCAAAGGCTAAAATTCATGCTTAGTACTGTAAATCTGCTCAATAACCCATGACTGTGAATCTCATAAGATCTGAAAGGAGCCTAGTACTATTCTACTACTAAATGGAAACAATATCTTCCTAAATAATTACCCTAATGGCTAAAACTAGTTGACCAAGCCAACTAAATCCCTACATTATTTGGGGGAGATGCTTATGAAACCACATCCCTACCTGAAGAGCTATTGGAAATTGATGGTTATTAATGTCATATATCCGCTGTGTTCTAAGTGGTCCAAAATGGCTGCCCACCAACAAAAAGTTTGATAATTTCATAGTTGTTTAGTTCATGTGGTTTGATATCTTAGCTGGTCTTCACTATGAGCCAGAATCTTGAAGAAGCAGACTCTATTGCCAGAGAAGGAATGGTTTTATCAGTGAATGACAGGATAAGCAGACAATGAGCAAAAGATTCTTTCTTCCAATAAAGAAAGAAATTAAAGTCTTCCTTGAATTCAACAAAAATGAAGGCACAACATATCCAAACCTATGAAACACCATGAAAACAGTGCTAAGAGGAAAGTT
Source organism: Microtus ochrogaster (assembly GCF_000317375.1). Taxonomy (NCBI): domain Eukaryota; kingdom Metazoa; phylum Chordata; class Mammalia; order Rodentia; family Cricetidae; genus Microtus; species Microtus ochrogaster. The sequence goes on from NC_022029.1 coordinate 38,958,240, forward strand.
CATAGCACTAAGTGCCCACATAAAGAAAACAGAGAAAGCTCACATTAGTGACTTAACAGCACACCTGAAAGCTCTAAAAAAA
>NC_022029.1:38959719-38972090 GCF_000317375.1 Microtus ochrogaster
TATACAGCAAGCCAACAGCTAACTTCAAATTAAATGGTGAGAAACTCAAAGTGATTCCACTAAAATCAAGAACACAACAAGGTTGTCCACTCTCCATATCTCTTCAACATAGTTCTTGAAGTTTTAGCAATAGCAATAAGACAACATAAGGAGATCAAGGGATTCATATTGGAAAGGAAGAAGTCAAACTTTTGTTATTTGCTGATAATATGATAGTGTTTATAAGTGACCCCAAAAACTCTACCAAAGGACTCCTACAGCTATAAATACCTTCGGTGATATGGCAGGATACAAGATCAACTCAAAAAATCAGTAACCCCCCTATACACAAAGGATAAAGAAGCTGAGAGGAAAATCAGAGAAACATCAGCTTTCACAATAGTCACAAGTAATATAAAATATCTTGGGGTAACACTAACCAAGGAAGTGAAAAACCTATTTGACAAGAATGTTAAGTATTTGAAGAAAGAAATTGAAGAAGATACCAGAAAATGGAAAGATCTTCCATGCTCTTGGATAGGAAGGATCAAAATAGTAAAAATGGCAATCCTACCAAAAGCAATCTATAGATTCAATGCAATCCCCATCAAAATCCCAACACATTCTTCAGAGACCTTTAATATACAATAATAAACTTTATATGGAAAAACAAAAAAACCCACAATAGCCAAAACAATCATATACAATAAAAGAAACTTCTGGAGCCATTACCATTCCTAACATCAAAGCTCTATTACAGAGCTACAGTAATGAAAACAGCTTGGTATTAGCATGAAAACAGTAATCTTAACCAATGGAATCGAATTAAAGACCCAGATATTAATCTACACACCTATGAACATCTGATTTTTGACAAAGAAGTTAAAATTATACAATGGAAAAAAGGAAGCATCTTTAACAAATGGTGCTAGTATAACTAGGTATCAACCTGTAGAAGAATGAAAATAGAACCATACCTATCGCCATGCACAAAACTCAAGTCCAAGTAAATTAGAGACTTCAATATAAATCTGACCACACACAACCTGATAGAGGAGACAGTGGAAAGTAGCCTTCAATGCATGGGCACAGGAGACCACTTTATAAAATATAACCCCAGTAGCACAGACAATAAGAGCAGCAATAAATAAATGTGACCTCCTGAAACTGAGAAGGAAAGGACACAGTCGTTAAGACAAAACAGTAGACTACTGACTGGGAGAAGATCTTCACCAACCCCACATCAGACAAAGAACTGATCTCCAAAATATATAAAGAACTCAAGAAATTAAACATTAAAATTCTAAATAACCCAATTAAAAATGGAGTACTAAACTAAACATAATTCTCAACAGAAGAATTTCAAATGGCCAAAAGAAACTTAAGGACATGTTCAACTTCTTTAGCTATCAGGGAAATGTAAATCAAAACAACTCTGTGATTCCATCTTACAACTGTGAGAATGTCTAAGATCAAAACCTTTAATGATAGCTTATGCTGGAGAGGATGGGAGTAAGGGGAACACTCATTGATTGTTGGTTGGAATGCAAATTTGTGCAACCTCTTTGGAAATCAGTGTGGTGGTTTCTCAGAAAATTGGGAATCAACCTACATCAGGATCTAGCAATACCACTCTTGGGCATATACCCAAAATATGCTCAATCATACTATAAAAGTATTTGTTCAACTATGTTCATAGCAGCATTATTTGTAATAGCCAGAACCTGCAAACAACCTAGATGCCTCTCAACTGAAGAATGGATAAAGAGTACTACTCAGTGGTTAAAAAAAACCAATGACATCTTGAATTTTGCATGCAAATGAATGGAATTAGAGAACACTATCCTGAGTGAGGTAACCCAGATCCCCCAAAATGAATATGGTATGTACTCACTCATAAGTGGATACTAGCCATAAACAAAAGACATTGAGCCTATAATTCATGATCCTAGCGAAGCTAAGTAAAAAGGTGAACCTAAAGGAAAATATATATATAGACACAACTGGAAATTGGAGTCAGACAATATTGCCTGACAAAATTTTGGAGGATATGGGCAGGGGATAGAAGGAAGGGGAAGAAGAGGAAGAGGGGGAGAAGGTGAGGGTTGGGGAGAACTTGAGGGAGTAGGATAGTCAAGATGGAGAAAGGACAGATATGAGAGCAAGGAAAGAGATATCTTGATTGAGGGAGCCATTATGGCATTAGCAATAAACCTGGCTCTAGAAAAATTCCCAGGAATCCACAAGAATGACCCCAGCTAAGACCCTAAGCAATAGAGGAGAGGGTGCCTGAAGTGACCTTGCCCTGTAGTCAGACTGATGATTATCTTAAATATAACCATAGAACCATCGTCCAACAACAGATGGAAACAGGCAGAGACCCACATCAGAGCACTGGACTGAGCTTCCAAGGTCCAGTTGAAGAGTAGGAGTGTGAGTATGAGCAAGGAAGTTAAGACCATGAGGGGTTCACCCATTGAGACAATTTGTCTGAGCTAATGGGAGCTCACCAACTCCAACTGGACTGGGAGTGACTGAGCATGAGAACAAACTAATCCCTCTTAATGTGGTTAACAGTTGGGGCAGACTGATGGGCCAATGACAGTGGCTCTGGGAATTGTCTCTACTGCATGTACTGGCTTTTGGGGATCCTATTTTTTTAAAATGTATACCTTGCTCAACTTAGAAATAGTAGGGATGGCCTTGGACTTTCCACAGTTCAGGGTTCCTTGCCCTCTCTTAAGATTGATGGGAAGGCTGTGTGGAGGGAGTGGGAGAAGAGTGGGGGGAGGGGAGGGACTGAGAATTTGAATTGGTATTTTTATTAAAGTAATAAAATAAAATAATAATAAAAAGAAAAATGTTTCCTTATTCCATGTCCATATCCTTTAAATAGTCAGTCACTAGAAAATTTGGCTCAAATTAAAGGTGGATCTTCCCACTTTAAAGATCCAAATTGGAAGTGGGTCTCTCAATTTTAAATGATTTGTTAGGAAAAATCTCTCTCAGGTATATCCAAAAGCTTGTGATTTAGTTAATTCAAGATTTAGTCAGGTTGACAGCCAAGAATATCCAAGACGCAACTCTAGTTGTAAATGGAATATTCAAAATACAGTTCTACTTTATAATCCCAGGAGTGTAGGAAGACCAATAATGTGAAACATCTGTCTGGGAGAGCTGGAGACGGTATACTCTAATTTGTGAAGGCATGCCACCTGCAGTAAACCCTGTATAGCTATAAGGACAGCAATGTCCAAGATCTTTGGGAGTCATGTACAGTGGGATGGACAGAATGCTGGAGATTTAAAATATGTTGTCTACTCAGATAGGTTTTATGGTTTTATTTATCTGATTGATAACTTACTTCCTTTCAGAAGAGGAATGTCTACGCTTGTTACACACTGTATCAATGAAGATGATAGCATTTTTCCTTTAATGTCAGAGGTTCATAGCTGGAGATTCTTTTCCTCAGGTGGGCTTAGTGTCTCATGCCATTTAATTCTAGGCTCTGGAGTACTGAACTGATGCTTTAGGAAAGAATGTCTCTTTGACTTGAGTTTAGGAGGGTCAGGGGAGATATGCATTGGTAGGACTACTTGTTCAGTCTAAAACTCATGTTGAAATATAATCTCCAAAGTCTTAGATTTATGGTATTTTGCAAGTGAGGCCTTTGGGAGGTAATTAGGATTAGGTGAGGTCATGAGGTGGGAAACCTCATACATTAGTGGTTTTTTTATGATGTGAGAGAGAAAACCAAGTTAGCAAGCTTGTTTTTGTCTTCAGCATGCCTGGACTATGGCAGGACTCAGCAGAGAGGTTTTTGCCACGTGCTCAACAGATGTCTGTGCCATGTACTTTGAAACCTGGGAAATAAATAAAGCTTTTTTCTGTATAAGTTGCTTGACCTCTGAAATTTCTAGAAACAGAAAATTCACTAGCACATTTAGTGATTTCTTTCTTCCTTCCTTCCCTCCTTCTGTACTTTTTCTTCATTATTTTCTGTCTCTGAGGTCCATGCTTTCATACTGGAGAATAAGGAAATGAAACATCCCAAGAGGCTGGGAGGTTGAAGAGAATGCACTGTGTTAAAGATGGACAAGACGTTCTTTATGCATCAAGACAAAGACCAGGCCGTGAGTCAGGCAGTCATTGGCACAAACAGACTGCACACAAGCCATATAGTAGTAGGTACACAGGCCTACAGACAGATACACATACACAAGAAGAAGAGAGTGGAAAGAAGGCTCAGGACAAGGTCTCTGATCACAAGGTTCCATTTATGTAGAATAATAAAAAAGACTTATAGTCAACCAAAGTTAGTTATATAAGAGATTATATCAGTATTTACTTTGGAATCCCTGAACATCTGATGTCACCCGCTTGTGCTGAAACACAGTCCCTAGGATACCTAGTGTCATTCATACTTTAACTGAGTTCCACCAGATATCTGCGTATAAACACCATGGTGTCCAAACTGAAACTGGCCCTATAGCCTTTGCTTCCCATACTGTCCCTTCTTCCCTTTATTTCTTACATTTTTCTTTCATTCTATGATGTAGCTCCTTTAGATTTTGAAAATAGAACAAGAATAATAAGCACTAAAATACAAGAGAATGGGTATTCTTCACTGCGTCCTCAAGTATGGCTTTGTCTCGTGTCTACCCACTTTTAAGTATCTCTTTTCAAACTGCATTGCAGCTGTGCTCTCCCCTTCACACGGTCATGTTTCCCAGTCTCACAAGAGAAAAGAAAATTTGTTAAAGTTGTTTTTTTTTTTTCCTTTTTCCCTGTTGAGCCACAGTGCGGAGTCAAAAGTTCACAGTACGCTGTCCCTCACACAGTGCCCGTCTGTGCTTGCTGTTTGATGAACTATCTGAGGACAGGAGAAGCAGAAGCATAGCTGTCAGTCTGGGGTAACATGAAATTAAACAGTGCAGCTGTTCAGAAACCTCTATGGTTCCAATTGTTTAACAAATTATTGTTAAATCTATAATAACAGAATCATGGGGAGATGTCCTTTGTTCACTAAATAACATACACACATGTATTCATGCACACACACATGCACTCATGTACACAACACATACACATGCACACACACACATACGTAAGCACACACATCCACCCTGTCTTAAAGTGAAGGAAAATAAAACTTTTTATTGCCAGTAATTGCTCATGGAGTCTCAAAGTCTAAGATTTAATGTTATAAACTTGTCAGCAGGTGCTCTGTGAATGCTGAGCTGAACTATGTTCTGAAAGATCTTGCTGTGCCCTTTGGAATAAAGCCCACAACAATAAAGGAAAGGGAAATTAACTATTAGGACACCTTGGGCAAACGTTCCCCGTGTTAGGATCTTAACATTTTCTACATTCGTTGCTTGCCAGTGATTATTCTTTGTACAAAGCAAAGTGACACATGTTTTCTAAGGTTCCCTGGTGAGTTTCCTCGGCTTGTAAAATGTGAGTTTGAAGCCAAGTAGGTTACTTAATAAAAAACATGTCTCTTCATTGAAGCAAAAAGTATTGAAAGTTAAAGTTTTAATTCCATAGATTTCTATCATCTTAGAAGCAGTACAACTACCTTCAAGCAAAAGCATATTTTTGTTTCCTTGTTTTCTCCTTTCTGTAAGTTCCTTTTCTTATGAAGTATAAAGCTCCTTTTACCTACTTTGGTTAGGATGCAGAGAAAAACAGGTTTGGGGAAGAATTCCCTATAGAAGTGTTAACTTTTATTTACAAATTTTATTCATTTTTGGTAATGACTTAGAATTATTGGTAATGAGAGGCTACTTATTTTTTAAATGATAATTCTATAAATTGATTTTTAAATTGATCCCTAATGTGATATCTTTGAAAGTGAAAATTTTTCTACAAAGAATGTCATCAAATTAAAGACCCCTAAAAATTGAGACAAGGGGTACTTTTCTTTGGGGTCATTATTTTGATATCCATAGGACATATGCCTAAGAAATGAAGGAATAACTGACTACCTTTATATCCTCCCCAGTGTTATATGCAGTGAAGTTATCATTTAAAAATATAGAGGTGTCCAAAATTTGCTTAACATTTTACAACTCATAAAATCAAACGGATTAAACCTTTTTCCTTGTGTTCTGGATACCTTCCTCTTTTTTATATGCTATGGTTCTGTTCATCACAGCCACATAGACAGTGCTTCATAAGACGTCAGTCTATTTGATAGCAGATGAGCCTCACATGCAATAATATTGAGCTCTATTAAAGTCATAAGACTTATCAGTATCTGACCTTGAATCATACTGTTTGAGAGGACCTAAGTGCCCGAGGTGGGAGGGATGTCATTAGAAATAACTGGAGTGTGTTTTCAGCTTCTATCGACAATGAGAGATCATACCTGGAGGATGGATGACATGTTGGTAGTGTTCCTTTTTGATGAGAAGATGAGAAAAAAAATGAGCAGCTTTATCTGATTTTTGTATATTAAGAACAGAACTCAGAAGGCAAAAAAAAAATAGAAATTAGATTGATTGTCTCCCATTTAGGTTTCTCCTAGATTAGCACCTTTGTGTTCACTAACTCCTTTTCTTATCTGTAACAATTCTAGCTGCAGCTGTCTGCTTATGGACTGGACTGTGACCCATTTTGTTGCCACTGTGGATGTTTGAGAGTGGGAGAGAGAAGTAAATAGATTGTTTATGTAGTGTTGGATGAAAGGTACAAGGCATAGCTGAAGCTCACAAAGACATCAGAATATAGAATGGCATCATAATAAGCTCCTTTAAGCATTATGTCATCTTTTCCATTAGCTGCCACCGGAGTGAAACAGAGCACAGAGAGAAGGTTACACAAATTGTGCTCTACCACCAGTAATGAGAGAAAAATTCGGTCCTCCAACTCTTCTAATAATGTGTATAAATAAAGTATGCTCAGTAAAATATGAGCTCTTTCATCTAAACATATGAAGAAGTACCTTGAAATGAGCAATTTGTTATCAATGAATTGCAAAAATCTCCATTTTTTACTTGTTTGTCTTTGTATTCATGGTCTTGAGTCCTTTGTAAAACATCCTCACCAGTTCTTTTCGATTTACATGTTCATTCCTGGCTCACAAAGAATTTCCCATTTTTAATCTTTCCACTGGATTTTCTTCTCCAAAATAAGGGGTTGATTAAGTTTAGCACTCCTTGTTCTGCTACAGTACTTATTAGAAAATAAGTTCTAATTAGAAAATGTCTGCTTTACCCTTTCTTCATCTCTCCCTTTCTCCTTCCCTGGTGCCCTCAGCTTTCAATAAAATATTAAAACTATTCAAATATTGTGATACATTAGTTCTCTAATTTTCTTTGATAAAAGGTTTAACTTTGAAATCAATACTTCATAACTGGAGAATAAAATCTCACGTGAACTCCATTGTACACAATGGAGACACAGTCATGAACCACAGCAATACTTGACCTTCAGGAAGCTTCAGTTTGTTTTCAAGGCCTCAAGGCAAAAACATATGTTTACATTTGACCATTACATCCGATTGGTTTAAGTGTATAAGAGAAAACATGCAACTAGCATAATTGCAGCACTGGATGCTAAATGGTGTTTGGGTCTCCTTTAGACAATAAGGGTGGATAGTAATTTCTGAGGAAGCAATATTTTGAATCCAAATCTTAAAAACAATCAAAAGATGTGCAGCAGGAAATGTAGAGATTTTTCAGAAAGAGAAAATAGAGAGTAAAACAAAGACAATGTGTGATGATCATCAAGGGAAATAAAATTCATGTGTACAAGTGTGTGTGTGTGTGTGCATGTGTGTGCATATGCATGTGTGTGTGCAGGCATGTGGGTGTGCATTGCCTGTATTTGTCCATTTGTGTGTACATGTTTGCATGTGTGCATGCGCACATGAGTGTGATGTGCATGTGTATGTGTTTTTGTATGTATGTGTGCATGTGTGTGTGTTTGTGCATTTGTGTGTGCTCGCATTCATATGTATATGTGTGTATGTATGTGTTTGTGCATGTGTGTGCATGTATGTTTGTGCATGTGTGCGCATGTGTCAATGTATATATGTATGCGTGTGCATATCGTTGCGCAAGTGTGTATATTTGTGAGTTTGTGTGTTCATGTATGTTTGTGTGTGCATGTATGTTTGTGTGTGAATGCGTATGTGTGTATGTATGTGTTCAGGCACGTGTGTTTGTGTATTGGGTGTGCATGTATGCATAGGTGTATGTGTGCATGTGTGTGTTGTTGTGCATGTGTGTGCATGCATGTTTGTGCATGTGTGCACATGTGTCAATGTGTGTATATGTGCATATGGTTGTGCAAGTGTGTACATGTGTGAGTTTGTGTGTGTTTGTGTGTGTGCATGCATATGTGTGCATGTGTGTGTTTGTGTATGTGTGTATGTGTGAGCACGCACATGTGTGTGTTGGGAACTCTAGAGAGGTGGTGGTTGAGCAAGTTGGGACTAAATTATCTGGTTGATAATCCCACCTGGTGAGGTGCTTTGTACATGGGTGTTAACAGTCTGTTCTTCACTCCAGTTGGAAGCAGAGGTCATCCTCAGACTTTAGGGGGAGGGTATACAATATAAGTTCGAAACAATCTTACTTAGTGAAGTAAGAGTGATTGAGAGAAGATTAAAGCTGAAAGGGTGTCCACGGCTCATTATAGTAATCAGACAGTAAGATAATCACCTTGGTCAGCAGCAAAAAAGAAAATAGAGATGCTGGCTCATAGTATAGGCTATATAAGGTGGCGGCAAAAACAAAAATGAAAAAAAAAGCACTGAATCTGGAATTAGTCTGACTGGGTTGACACCTAAGGTTAAAACACACTAAAGTTTTTCCATGGTCTTCAGAGTACTTTCTCATGCCAAAAAGTCTAGAATGTGTGGGTGAAAGCTCCATGCAGACACCCGCTCAATCTCCCTACATTCAGTGAACTGCGAGCATGTTGTCAACAATGAACTCCATTCCCCCAGTCCCGCTGATCCTTCACACTCCCATCCCCACTCACCCTGAGTCCACCTGCAAAATTCATTCTAGTTTCTTTTCCCACAGAGGTCCATGGATGCCTCTAGAACTTTCCTCTTTACTTAACCTCCTTGGGTCTGTGTATGTAGCTTGATTATCATTTACTTAACAGCTAATATCAATTTCTAAGTGAGTAAATAACATGTTTGTCTTTCTGGGTCTGGGTTACCTCACTCAGAGTGAATTTTTTTCTAGTTGCAACCATTTGCCTTCAAATGTCCTGATGTTGCTTTTTTATTGTTACTCTTTTGTTTTGTTTTTTAAGAGCTTAGTAATACTCCATTGTGTAAATACCATGTTTCCTTTATCCAGTCTTCAGTTGTGAAACATTTAGTGTTGTTTTCAGTTTCTGGCTATTATGAATCCATAGTGAACATAGATGAACAAGTGTCCTTGTGGTAGGATAGAGTGTCCTGTGAGTATGTGCCTAAGAATGGTATAACTGGGTTTTGGGGTAGATCAATTCTCAACTTTCTGAGAAACTACCATATTGATTACCATAGTGGTTATAAGACACAACCCCAGACACCGAACCCTTCACCTACAATCTGTCCTGCCTACAAGATGCACTGGGGCAATGATGGCTCAGAACTTGTGTGAGTGGCCAAATAATGTTTCATTTAACTTGAAGCTATGCCCTACACTTCTGGATGGCTAGGGATCTGAGACTGAACAGCCCATAGACCTAAGGTAGAATCAAACATTACTGAAAAACATTCATTGAAAATCAATGAAAATTATTTCCAATGATTGTAATGATTGTTCTATCTTTTTAACAGACAAGCCACACCCACTCCCTCCCCCATTGGCTGAGGCAGGCTGATCTTCAGCTTCCTGCCTGAGCTCTCTCTTTTTTCCCCCCTGTCTTCCTCTTGGAGAGGCAGCTTCTGCCTCTCTCCCCACTCCTCACTTCTCCCCTTCCCCTGTTTCTGTCTTTCCCTTAGCTCTCTCTCTCTCTCTGTCTGTCTCTCTCTGCTCTTCTCTCCTTCTCCCTTCCCCTCCATAATCCCCTTAATAAATATCCAACTTCAATCTGTATGGTGTGCCTATCCATGTATCTGTCTCTCTTGCCCACCCACCGCCATCACATGGAGACCTGGAGAGCTTCTCACATGGTGTCCTGCACCACTGTCCCTGCTTGGGACTGGCTGCTTACTGCAGCAAGCTGCTGTGGAGCTTGCAGCAAATTCATTACAATGATATTCTGCTATTCTCATAGAGCAGGGCTTTATCTAATCATCAGAGATGCTTCCTTTAGCTGTGATGAGAAGAGGTGCAGAGACCCATAGTCAGACATTATGTGGAAAAAGTCAAAATTCGAGGTCTCAGTTGGGGCCCTCCCCTCAGAGCCAGGGAAACATGTTCAAGGGCCAGGAGGAAAGACTGCAGGAATCAGAAGAGATGGAGGGCACCAGAAGAACATTCCCCACAGAATCAAGTAATCAGGGCTCACAGAAACTTAAACAGCAAACATGAAGCCTTCTTGGGTCTTTCTCTGCATCTATTTTATTGCTTTTAGTTTGGCGTTTATTGTGGGACTCCTAACTGAGAGTGGGTATGTTTCTGAATCTTTGATCTGCTCTTGATTCTTTTTTTTTCCCTCATAATGGGTTGGCTTGTCCATGATATGAAGGCTTTTTCCTTGTCTTATTGTACCTTATTTTTGTCCTGTTTGATTGTCATCTCTTGGAGATCTGTTCTTTTCTGAAGAGGAAATGGAGGGGGAGTGTGTCTGAAGAATAAGGGAGATGGGGGATCTGGGAGAAATAAATAATATATCTCCCATACTATAGGATGAGAGCACACTTACACAGCACTCTGAAATCCTGGAGGAAAGCAGCACAATCACTGACGATTGAGACTCGTGCTCATGGTTCATTTGTAGAAGGCACAGCATAGTGGTAGAGAGCATCCCCAGAGTCTATTACAAAGGATAATTCAACCAAACTCTTGAGGCTTTGGTCTCTTCTCCTATGTCACTGTATGTCACTTTCTTGTGACATTAAGTTTTAGGAAAGAATCTCGGAGAGTCAGTTTGGCAAGATGAACCCCTTCCCTGTTCACAGTTTCTGACCTCTAATCATCCTGATTATCTACTGGCCTTCAGTATCCAGTCATTTTCTTTATTCTTTAAGTAACATCCAAGCATTTGCCACTCTTTAGTTAGAAGTATTTAACTGGAAAGGTGTTTCGTCCTAGTCATTTGCCACCCATTGAGCTTCTCGGTTCTCTTTGGTGGTAAAACTTTAAAAGTGCTATTATTGGAGTTGACTACACACTCCTCCCACATCCCCCTTCCTCTGAAAAATTCAATTTTCAGTAGTTCTTAAAATGTTTGTATTCTTTACCAATTTCCATGATAATACTGATTTTTTGTTACTGAAATCAATAATGGTACATTATTGAGTCACTTACTTTTGCTTGTGTGTGTATGTGTGTGTGTGTGTGCTTAAATATCTCCCATGCATTAGACTGTTATATATTTATCCCATGCTATTCCTGGGAGAATAGCATAATGCATTAAGTGAACATAAATCTTGATGTATAGGTATTCAGTATTCAATAAATGCTCAGCATTAGTATTTAAGAAAATAATGAGACAATATATCTCATTATTTGCATTCAAATAATAGAACTAATTTTGTCTAGCCTGGTAAAGACAGAAGCAAATGTACAGATATTTTTTACTTAAAATCTCATATATTGGATATGAACTAAAATCATATATTGGATATTTTAAGAGCTCATCATTAATTCTTTATATTTATCAATATGTCATAGATGTAGGAAATTGAGAGTGAATTGTATCTTATTAATAAGGTAAAAATTTTAAAATTTGTTCTCATCCAAACCACCTAAGATAGCCACTTGATTACATTTTTCTTAATTTTATGGATCTTATTTAAGACAAAGAAGCTCCTCAGTAGTGATAAACCTGATGAAATAATGTACTCACATAAAGGAAGAACAAAAGCTACTGCTTCATATTCATTAGTATTATGTTAGCACTGTACAAATGGGTGATTCTGAGCTCCCATGGAGAATCTCCTGTTGGGATGAGTAAAACATTACCCACCTCAGTAGGAGGTCCCCACCAGGAAGTAAAGAGCTCTCCACAGGAGATGGGGGAAAGATAGCAGAAACTAGGCTACAATTTAAAAGGAGGACCTGCACTTATTCTAAGTTAATCTCAAATTCCCCACAATTTCATTTCAAGGAAAGTAGTCATCCAACAAGTCACAGATAATCAGCATTATTTCTTTTTCCTACAACTAAATATTAGATGGTTATAAAGGTTTTTAAAGTTTGACTTTTTATATTGAAATGTGGAAATATCAAATAATCACAATTTCCACCAATACGGCCAGAATACAACCCCAC
>NC_022029.1:38973224-38975107 GCF_000317375.1 Microtus ochrogaster
GAATTTCTATGCAAGAACATTAGTTTTATTATGTTTCTTTTTAGAACTTGATAATAACAATCATGAGTCTAAAATACCTGATGGGCTTAATAGTTCAAATATGTTAGAATCCAAAGTTTGAAAATGGTATTACCATATTCTCAATTATAGAAATTACAAGAGAAGGCTTACAATTATGTTAAATATGTTATCCTCAGCACTGTCATTATCAGGATTCTTATTCTTGCTATACAATATTACCATGGATTTTGCTCTTCCTTCTTGTGAGCATATAAGAAACAAGAAGGAAAACAACTTAGAGAGAGTCTGAGGAACTTTCTTGATTTAATGAAACAGAAAGTTAGAGCAAGAAAATTAAAACAAAATTAGAGCGAGAAAAAAATAGTCATTTTAGCACCAATGATATGAGAAAAATATTTTATTTTCAAACAATAAAAGCAAAACAAAGTAATGCAAACAAATAAACAAAATCAGAAGAAATATCCCCTGAGAAAATAAGGATTAAGAAAGTTTTCGGATGGATTTGTAGCCAACCATTCAAAGGAAAAAATTAGGTGAAAGCAACCTGACACGGGGGTACTCAGACCCACTGATGAACTAATCCACATGGAAAGAAAGGTGTGAGAAAATGGTGAAAAGCGGGTCACATGATAAATAGGAGGAGAGCATTATCCAGGACCAGAGTGTATGTACAGACACTTTTCACATGGAAGCCACAGATTCTAGAGTCGTGAGAAGTAAATTTGCAATTCATAACTCACATGGTCTATGATGTATTCTTACAGCACCTAGACTGATTTTAGAACATACTTTAGTCACAAATGGTTAGTGCTATAGTAAGGGAAGTGTCCTGTTCACCCTTTAAAAATATATTTCCTTGGCAATTTAAGGATAAATAATAAATAAATAAAACAAGTTTTGTTAAATGTGAAAATAACACTTGACAAATGTAGAAATACAAATTGATATCTGTATCATGTAGAAATCATATTGGCAGTGAAGTTCAAGCATGATTTTGCTTATTAATCCTGTCATTCAAAACATATCATGAGGGAAGAATCAGAAATGTCAAAGAATCTCTTCTTTATTATAGTCCAGACAGAATGAGTACTGTTGCTTGTTAAGACAAGCTACTGGCCAACATCTGAAAATGTCCTATCAGCATCACTATCTTAGCACATAGCTGTGTTGTTTTTTATTGTCCAATACTGGATAACTTAAGGCAGAATAAACCTGTCTCATTATGCTGATCAACACACATATGTTGATTCGAGCTGTGGTTGAATTTATATTTTCAGTACACACTGCTCTCTTCAAGTACAGACTTGTTTAAATTCTGCCTATCCATCTTTTCAATTTGGACAGCTAAGAAGCATCTCAACCCAATATGTCTAGCTTTCCTTACAAATTCTAGTTTGCTGGGCTTAGATGTTTGGATCATTTTTATCTCCACCAGTCTTTCATATTCAGCACTCAACATATGGGCACTTATGGAAGCCCTTCAGGGGATGGTAAAAGGCAAAAGTGCATATATGCAGAGTTCCCAGAGACAAATACACTGCGTAGTATATAGAACCTCATAGGAAAGACACAACAGAGTTCGGAAGGAACATAGAAAAACATTAGGACTGCAGGATTACTTGGGTTTCTGGAAAAAACGGGAAGATAGGACGATCTTGAAGATTATTTTGCCCACACTAAGCTGTAGAAGTGGTATGCATACATACATACATACATACATACATACATACATACATACATATATAGTATTTGTTCCTAGGAAGATCAAATACTCATATATAATCATTTTAATTAAAATATGATTATACCATTGTTCCTTTTTCTTTTCCTACTTCTATTTTACTCATGTCCTTTCCCTCCAA
>NC_022029.1:38975495-38993355 GCF_000317375.1 Microtus ochrogaster
TTGGCTTCCCATCACCAGTTAATTGTTCTCTGCATTTTCCCCTGTGTAGGTTTTATGTGTTGATCTCCATCTGCTACAAAACAAGCTTCTCCAAAGTATAAGAACTGTACTTATTTGTGGGTATAATATGAGCATGAAAGTGTAGGTAGATATTCTCCCCCCTCCCTTTCTTTCCTTCAAAATACACTCCCTTAGCTTCCTTTCAAATTTATGTTTTCTTCTTGTAGATCATTGTTAAAAACCTAAGATGACTTTATATTTTTAATCACCTTTATTGATGCAGAATTAGAAGTCAAAGTTTTTCACATGTGGATCAAACTGAAACTTAGCTAAGTCACTGCACCCTCACTTACCCCCTTTTATTTATTTTTTGTGAGTAGGTAGTATGGTCATGTTGAAACAAGTCACCAGGTCATTTCTTAGACAAAAATTTCCAAAGTCTCCCATCCCCCCAGCATAAATGATGTTACGTTTTCTGTACCATGAAACCCTTACATGGTGTGTTCCAACACTATTTCTGTGCTCATTTCCCTGACTATCTATCTATCTATCTATCTATCTATCTATCTATCTATCTATCTATCTATCTATCTATCTATCTATGTATCTATCTATCTAATATTCAGAGTTGCACTCCATTGAAATTTCTTGCATATGCCTAACACAAACCCGCCTCCATGCCTTTGCCCTTTCCCCTCTAACTATATGTTTCTTTGCATCACTACTTGGAAAACTCCCTCACATTCCAAGTCTCTGTTCAGGTATCATATTTTTATAAGAATTGAGTTCTTTTATACATGAAGCTACTTGCATACAGCCTCAGAATTGTTTTTCTTCTTTTTTTTAAGTCTCTTAAATTTTTAACTATGATGTGTAGCCGAACGCTATAAAGTAGTCCCATGCTAGCTCAGAATTAAATATAATAAAGGGTTCTTTATTTAGGGGTAGAATCACAGATCGCAGTCCCATGAGTGAATGGGAAACAGGAGCCGAATCCATCAGGAGAGAGAGAGAGAGAGAGAGAGAGAGAGAGAGAGAGAGAGAGAGAGGGAGAGAGAGAGAACAAGTTTTACAACTACATTTATAGTATAAAAATCATGCTCAAGTGGGCTGATATCTTAAAGACTTTTGGCTGAAGGAGTTCCCATAGCAATGATGTGTTTCTCTCCCCTCCCCGCCCTGCCCATCAATTATAGATTTACTGTATCTGTCTTTGAACACTTGTCAAGGAGCCTTGTTTGACAAGTTGCAAACTATCATGGACTGGCAGCTGTCTCCAAAACTTAAACATGTTGGATGGGGACTTATTCTCCAATTCTACTTCCTGACCTCTACCTGTTCTTTTCTGGAGAATGACTCTGGGCCTGGAGGGCTGAGTTTATTTGAAAGCTGTACCTAATCCTGGATGCCTAATTTATTTTTTGCATAACCCCCTTGGCGTAGTTTCCTGCTAGAAGTTTTTCCCCTGCTGCATATATGGCAACTAAAACTTATACTAGGAGCTTTGCCATAGGACCCTACTACCATACATGAAGCCTTACGATACGACTGTGCCAGTTCATGCACATTAGAGTTTGTCTCCAGGTTTTCCAATTCTATGTATTCCCTATACTCTAAAAGTGAGCTGATTCACCAGTCATCCCCTGTAGGTTTGTCTCCATTGTATTAAGAACTGTCAGATCCCTGTTTCCCATTCTGCCCCCTCCTTTTAAATGGACTAATATGTCAGTGATCTGGAGGTAGAAGCAGAGCTATAAACACTAACACAAGGAACTCATTTTGGGAACATTTAATTTTCTTTTCTAGTATGGAATGAAACAGATGAACAGTTGTTGGTCAATGAATGGATATGCCGTGCCTCAAAAAAAAAAAAAAAGCTTGTTGTGTTTCTAGCTTCTCTCTTTACAGAGAAGTCATCATAACAATATAAACCAAATACTCAAAATTGAAAATATACTACAGGCGCTTTAGTGGCCAAAAACTAAAAAGGTGTAGCAGCCAACCTTTTTCAGCATAAATTTTCTTGTATAGGTTTTGCTGTGACTTTACCACAGCTTCTTGGCTCAAAGAGAAGATTTTTGTTTAGTCAATGAAAATGTAATCTGGTGGTCTTGATAGCTTGTTTGCATAAAAACTCTAGGATTTCTATTCCCGGTCCAAGATTCATAAATTTTATGATAAAAGGATAATGATGAAGACTCCAATAGTGACTAACATACATTTCATCACTATCTGTAAAGAGTGAAAATTATATATATTTTGCAAGATATTTAAGAAAATGCTTGTGCAAATTATAGTAACATATATTTATCATGCAGTATTATTACTCACAGTTCACCAGGCTGTTACAGAATAACTGACACAAGCTTAAGGAAGGTGGCGGGGAGGGGGAGGATTTCGGCCTGCAAATGGAAGGTGTAGACCATCATGTTGGCAACGGCATGGTATCAGAAGTGCCAGGCATTATGTCACATGGTGTCTAGTTAGGAAGCAGAAAGGAAAGTGCACACGGGAATTCAGCTAGCTCTTATTTTTTTTTATTAAATCTGTGATCACAGCCTTTAAAATGGTATAGCCTGCATTTTCCCTCCTACATGATTCTAGATCCTGTCAAATAGATAAACTGCATTAGCTATTCCACTTCATGACCGAGAAACTAAAGTAAGAATTTCATCCACTATAGCTCCCCAGCCTTCCTGTTCCTTAAGCTCCCAGATCTCTAGAGGAGCTAATTTTAGGAGCGGCTCTGTCATTCCTACACCCAGTCAAAATGCTCCACTTCTGATGAGTATTTTCCCAACACAGAACACCTCCTCATGAAAGGTCCAAAATTTAGCCATTTTTTAAAATATGAAGAAAAGTGGTAATATAATGGGTTATCTTGGTAGTAGTATCTACAAAATTGAAACATCTCTCAAATAAAAGGATTCTGAGATAGAATAAACACCAGAATAATACTTCAAACTGAATATTTGGAAACAAGGTGTAAAGACAGATCCAGCACCATCAGGGTTAGGCTTTTTGTGTGAGGTTTTGAGAAGATGATACTCAAGCACCGGAATTCTTTATTTCTTCTGTCACATTTGTTTTCTAAAAAGGTTTTGAAATGAAAATTCTCTTTGAAATCTATTTCCAAATCAATCATCGCTTTTATCCATGCCTTTGATCAGAAATTTACATAGAGTTATTACAAATTTTGGGGATAATATGACCTCATTTCTTGAGGTTGAAAATATCAATTAAGACAGCAGATGAAAGGATCAGGGAAAACAATGCAGGCACACTAAACTTGAGATCTTTTAAAAAAATAAATAAATAAATAAACTTGAGATTTATACAGGCACTAAATTCTTTAAGATGTGTAATATTAAGGAGCATCATTTTACAAATTTGTTGTCTAGTGAGCCAAAGCATAACTTCCCCAAACACAAAACTAATAAACTACATTTTTGTCAGTGTTTTGAATATCTTAATAAAAGACAATAGGTCCTATGCTCCTTTGTGTTAACACTTAAAGAGAATTAATTATAACTCACCCTTATATGTTTTCAAAGAGATTATTCAATTATACAGACACATGTAAAGAAAAAACAAGCATGAGTACAACTTGCATAGATTTTGCATTTTGCATTCACAGTCTCAGACGAATCTATAGTTGATGTAATAGAAGTGGAAATATAAACAGAATAATCAAATAAAAAAGACCAAAGCCTGACAAAATAAAACTAGAACAAAATATGGTTATCTAGAAGAACATTTTTTAAGAATCCCAGATAGAGAAAAAAGTTATATCCTGTAAGGTTTTACGTGAAAACAAGCATTTATCCTATTGATAGTGAAACGGATAGAATACCACACAGATTTATTGATCTAGTGCAATCTACAGTTTTCTTAAGAGGTGCCAGCCATAGGATCCTAGCAACCATGAAGTGGAAGTGCAGAAAATGCTTTTACAGCTACTTTTATGGTGTGGTACATTGATTTAATAGAGTGCTGTCAAATCAATTTATTCCCTTAACTCTTTTTTTTTATAAATATTTATTTATTTATTATGTATACAATATTCTGTTCGTATGCCTGAAGGCCAGAAGAGGGCGCCAGACCTCTTTACAGATGGTTGTGAGCCACCATGTGGTTGCTGGGAATTGAACTCAGGACCTTTGGAAGAGCAGGCAATGCTCTTAACCACTGAGCCATCTCTCCAGTCCCTTAACTCTTACACTGTGTCATTTTAATTTGAATTGTTGGTGAACCAGGTCATCCAGCAATTATAGACCTGTAAAATACTTGATATATTAACAATGAGTTGAGGCACCTGAAGAATGAAAAGCAATAGTGTTCAATTGGACATCACTGAACGATGATTCTATATTTACAGCCACACTAAACGCATGGTTTATCATGAAAGAGGATTATCACATACATTTATGTCCATAAGGAATTGAAAACTCAGGGATTATAGTTCTTACCACCATTGGTAACAATAAATATACTGCTTTAAGAAAACATTTATCAGATAAATTTATCACAAAATGTATGCATTTATTCCCCTCAAGTTAGAACATATTTAGCGGGTGAATCAGTGCATAAAATGAAAAGCCCAGTGTTTGCCAGTAGATGCATACAATCCCTTGCTAGCAGCTAATTAGAGGCACTAGCACATACAAAGTATTCCCATGCCCCATACAGCTTTTGAACCTTTATATTTATTATGTCCTATAATGTTATAAATAATTTCTTATAGGATCACTAACCTAAGCCTGGGGAGTTAGTGTGACTCACACAGGCACTAGAGCTGCACTTGGTTCAGAAGGATGACGCTGGTCCTGCTAGGGACTACTGTTTGTAATAGCATCTTGAGTTCTCATCACAAATAGACAAAGAGGTTGTGACCCTGGAAGCTATTTTAGTATGAAATAAGGTGATTGTGAGGTCATTATCACACTGATAATACAACTTTCTCCTGTTTGATGTGTGGTTTATTGAAATATACTTCAAAATTGTTTCAGCAATTTTCTTTCTTGAATTTTCTTAGTGCTTCTAAAATCCGCTTGTCTTTATTGCTTTTTACTAAGAACTCAGTCACAATAACATACAATGAAACAAATTATATACAATATATAATTTGCAATACAGTAAATGAGAATTTAAAATATTTAGTTTATTAACAGTTTCAGTGACAAAATCATTGTAGTTCATTAAAATATGAATTTTCAGTAGTAGAGCCATTTTAAAAAATTGAAAATGAAACAAAAACAAATCATAATGCATTAAAACTGAATTAAGTCAATTTGCAGGTTTATCAATGAGTAAATTTATTACACTCTGACATTAAGGATTGTTGACAGAAAATGGGGAAAATGAAAAGCCATAGCATGGAATGTTGTAGGAGGTAGCTTGTTTGTTCCCAGCTGCCCAGACCTAAAATAACCATACAGAAACTGTATTAATTAAATCACTGCCTGGCATATTACCTCTAGATTCTTATTTACCAGCTCTTACATCCTAAACTAACCCATCTCCATTAATCTGTGTATCGTCACGTGGCTGTGGCTTATCAGCAAGGTTCTGTCAGGTGTCTGCCTCTGGTGGGGCTACATGGCATCTTTTTGACTCCACCTTCTTTCTCCAAGCATTCAGTTTAGTTTTCCCCACCTAGCTCTGTTCTACCTTATCACAAGCCCAAGAAAGATTCTTTATTCACCAATGGCATTCACAGCATACAGAGAGGAATCCCACATTAGTGGAAGAAGAAGTATGAATAAAGCTTTAGGAGGAAGATCAAGTATTCTTCCACATATTTATCAACAATGAACAAGGCCTCTCTCGTTTTTCTAAATATCCCTTGTATCCACAAAAGAAAAATGGTGTCTTTAATATTTATTTTAGATACACATTTTTAAATATCTTTTAATGTCTTTATGTTATAATTATCTATGCACTTGTTTCTTTATTTTCTCTGACTAGAAGTATTTGAAACCAAGCCCATATTTTGTACATACCACAAATCTGAAATAGTTATAATTTTAAGCTGTTACATTTTGGGGTAGTTTACCACATCAGAATATAATGAAATCAGGATTAAATCGCATCTATAAAGCAATATTGAATATTTTATACCATTATTTGTTGCATATCCCATATGAAGTAGATTTAGTGTTATATGTAGAAGAGAAATGAGAAAAAAATCCTTGAATTTAATATTTTTATAAAGGTTGCTTTGAAGTTTTCTTATGCTAATCTAATCTGACCACTTCCTATATAGCAAAGCAATAATCATATAGTCATATGCATATTTTCTTTCTCATAAAAGAGAAAGATAATTGAACCTACTTTTGTCTCTCAATTTTTATTAGTATTGTGAGATATCTGAACACTTTATTTTAATATTTCCCCTGGCTCCTTTCCAACCCATTGCCTTTCTCTACCTATCCAGTTCTGTGTCCTCATTGTTTCCCCTTTAATTAATCAAGTATAGCTTGTGCTGCTACATGCTATTGGATGAGCAGCCTTACTGGAATGTTATTAATCAAAGCAAACTGCCCTTCCTAGTCCCTATCTTGTACCAACAGCTCTTTAACTTGTGGTGGGCCTTTCTGCCATCTTGCCTCTTCTTGCTGGAATTTTGTCTGTCCTAAGCCAGGGAGAGTCTTATGCATACTATCTCTACTGTTGTGAATTTATAGGTACAATTGTCCTGCTAAGTCCAGAAAACAGTGTTTTCTTGTAGTCATACAACTTTTGAAAATTCTCTATTCCCTTTTCTATAACAATCCTTGAGCCTTGGAAGGAGGCATAGGATTATAGATATCCCATGTATGACTGAACATTCCGGTCTATTATTCTTTTCACATTGACCAATCTCTTTATTAAATGTGATCTATTACAAATATTAGTTTTTCATATGGGCATAACAATAAATCACTAAGAATCAGTGTAATACAATGTCCATTGAGAAGAATAACAGTAGTTGGTTCTTTCCTCATGTCTATGGCCTAGATGGACAGAAATTCTTGGCCCCTATAATATGCCAGTATAAATTTTATCTAGTGAATCAGGACTTAAATCCAATCAGAAAGTACTTACCTACAACCATGACAACTCACACCACTATCTTACCAGTGGACACGTATTGCCAGGTCAGTAAATGTTGTAGCTCCCAGGGTTCATATTTGAATAAAAATGGTTGATTTTCTCCTCTGGTAATATACCCAACCATCAGAGATAAAGATTACCAGCTAGTACCAGCTTGATTTCTATATTCTATAACTCAGTAATATAGTTTCTTCAACAATAGAGTCTCACTGTTAAGTTCTGGATGGTGATTGAGAACATTGTGAATATCGTGTAATGCTTGGCGGTATATGGGACTTTGCTTGATAACAACTACAAGGAAATAACCCGTTTCTGGTTCTGGACATTTTTAAAAAAATGATGTACTCATTAGTAGGGAAAATATTGCTCTCTTACACTATAATTTCACCTAAATTATGAACATATGCATCATATTTTATGTATATATAACTCGTATATATGAAGGTTCTGCAGTAGTAGGGTTCAACATAACTTTTTGCAATATATTTAGCATTAGTTATTCATTCCCACATTCCCTCATCTGCCCTTCTTTCTGCCCCACAACAGCCTAGGTTTCCATCAACAGATAAATGGGTAATAAAAATATGATATGTTTTCACAGTGGACTACTATTCAGCTGTCAAGGAAAATGAGACTGTGAAATTTTCAAGTGACTGGCTAGAATTGGACACAGTAAATCAGAGTGAAGTAATCTGAATAGATGAATATGGTATGTTTCTAATTTGCAACTGACAGTTTTAAATCTTCAGATATGTGTGTTCTATTTGTCATATTTATAGAAGTCAGGAATTGAGTAAGTGGTTAATTTCAAAGAAGAGGAGACAGAAATCAGCTGTTTAATGGAATAATGGAATAATGGAATTGGGAGGATTTAGTGGGGAATGCAGGTTAGGGTAGATTAGAGAAAACATTTGGAAAGCCTTTACATTTATTCTCAGTACTAGAATGGTTTGCAAGCATATATTTACTAATATTTAGCCACAAATAATGGGAATATTTAAACCATCAAGGGTATAATAACTATGAAGTCAAAACCTGGCATAATGACATTATTTTACTCAATTCCTGGGCTATTACATTTCTAAATAAAATTAATTTAGAGGTATTGTCTCTAACATTGGTAGGAATGTTTTAAATCATATATTTATATATAATATGAGAAAGTGCATGTGTCAAAACTGCAGGAGAGTTTCCTTGCTAATTCTGACAGTATTCTAAGTATAATCAGCGTACTAAGTACTCCAGGAGAAACTTCTTGAATCCTGGGCCTTTGGGTTACTTCCTGTCTCTGAGAATGTATCACCTCATATTTGCCAATGATACAGATGTGTATTTTGTACTTGTCTTGGCTAATAGTTTGGAAATTGAGTATATTATAAACAATAAAAACTAGGTTAGATTCTACAAGAAATATAAATAAAACTACAGATGAAAATAAAACAGGAAGAGATTTTGATAAAGCATGTTAACAGGTGCAAAAACAATAGCAGAATATAAAATGATTACTATGTGGGATTTCAGTTGGAAAAGTACGGAATAACTAAAGGTTTAACCTGAAGCAATATCAATAAATGATGTCAATAAAGCAAAAACTGAAATGGTCTCTTCTGATAATTAACTGTACTTATATTATCATGGATATTGGTGAGAGACAAGAAGCTCTGGATAGGAAGGAGACATAGTTATTATTCTCCAATAGCAACAGACATTCTATTTTAATTTATTCCATGTCTCTGACGTCTAGTTCCCAAAGAATGAGGAAAATAAGACTTGTTCATCATGAAATTTCAATGTGTGTCATTATAGAAATGAAACACAAGTTATAGTGCACTGTGAAGAAACTTCCAAAGCGAGAAATCATTTTTATAATACAAATCTATAACCAAAGTTGTCCCTGGCTGTGGAAGCTGATACTGTATCTTCAGAGTGCTTTCTGTATGTATGAGACCTGCACACAGAGCACAAGAACCCTCTTTTATTTCTAGCAATGCATAAACATAAGAAAACCATGAAAAATTGCATCTCAACAAGGGGGCTTGCAAACATAAACACACATCCAGGTTTGAAACAGTCCAGGATTTGATAGAACATCCTACTTGTAGCACCAGTCTGATTATTTGGCTCATGTCTGTAAATCATATTTTGAAGCACATATTACAAAGTACCAAATAGCTATCTAGACATTGACGAGATGCTTAATAAAGAAAATAAGTTTTTGGGAACTATAGAAATATAAAAATAAAAGACAGCAGTGAAACATAAGCACCAGTAATTGAGTGTCTGTTCTTTAGAAGAGGCTGTTTGTCTTTAGTCTCTTCCTCAACATCTCCTTGTTAGCTCTCCTACTACAAATTACTGCCTGCAAGTCAAGGTCATATTCCTCATGAATAGTTGCAGAATCATTTATCACATTGTTTATAAT
This sequence comes from Microtus ochrogaster, assembly GCF_000317375.1. Lineage (NCBI taxonomy): Eukaryota > Metazoa > Chordata > Mammalia > Rodentia > Cricetidae > Microtus > Microtus ochrogaster. The sequence continues at coordinate 38,985,013 of NC_022029.1, forward strand.
TCCTTGAAAATCATTCAACGGTTTTCCTAAAATATGTGTGCATCGCCATAAAACATGAGCTTTCAAAAACAGCAGTAATCATAGGCTGACATATGCCAAGTCTGAAGACATCTGAAACTAGAGGCAAGGAAACACGGTCAATCAATATTATGACATGAATTTGATAACCAATTGTCTTGTATGTGTAGCCTGTAAAGAAATAGGGCAGAGATTGCAGGACAGATTGAAGAGTTGTGGTCAGAAGAACACAGCATGACTTCTACATCAGAGGGTTTTTTTTTTTTTTTTGGAGGCCTCTCTCTGAATCACACTCAAGGACTGTCTCATGTGTTTCATTTCTTGTCTTACAAAGGATGGGATGTGACACCACAGGGGACTTCTATAGTGAGTGAGGATTTGCTCTTCCCTGACCTTGGGCTAGCTGGCCCAATAAAGGCCATACTTTTTGTCTGCCTAAGAGACCTCTTTTAAGGAAGAAGGAAGGGTGTTCGTGTTCTCTTCGGTGGTGAAGACTGAGTCAGGTGGTATGAAGCAGTGTGTGATCAGTCCAGAGCTTGCAACTGGATTTACTATATCCTATATTTGTGAGTGTATTTTCTTCCTTTTATATCATAATAAATCCTTGATACCCCTAAAGCAGATACTCACCCATTTCTCTTAACAGATATGCAATCAAGAACTGGAACCTTCTTGAAGATTCAGCACAAGGAGTATGTAACCTGTAAACTGAAGACAAATAGTGGCTATTTTATAAGATTAGGATATAAAATGAGACACTAATACAATATACAGCACATTTTACTAGTTCTAGTTGGAGATAAGAAAGAAATAAAGAAATGGAATAAAATTATGATTATTTTGATCTTGTGTATGTAATGAAAAAGTAACAGTAGAACTGTGGCACACACACAAAAGTCAACATAAGTTAAGAGTTTGTGAAAATTAATGATTATAAATATGCAGAGAAAAATTACTAATTTAAGCTATTATTTACCCACATCTCAAGCCCATAAGGTATTTATTTTATTTTTTGTGTGCATGAAGATAGGTGCACATGTGAGTACATGTGCTTTTAGAGTCCAGAAAAAGACCTTAGATCTCCTGAGGCTGGAGTTACAGGAGGTCATGAACTACCTGACATGGGTGTTGTGGACTGAACTTGGGTCCCGTGAAAGAGTAGTTCACACTTTAATTTCTGAGCCACATCTCCAGCACTTGACTTTACACCTTACTTTAGACCTTCTACACATTAGTTTAAATGCTTAACTTTCATCTTCACTAAGAAACTATATTTAATAAATAGTAGTTTTAATTATAATTAGTGTACAATCTTTAAATCACTGTATTAATTAAACAAATATTCATACAGAAAAACTAAAGAATAAAATTTAAATGCATGGATAATCATTATGTACCCAGAGATACATGTCTGTATTTCACACATACATAACCACTGCTATTTCTTTGACAATTTGTTTTTTGTGCCTTCTTATTTTTAAATATCAAACTTCTTATTTTGAGGAAAGAATAACTTGGTATGTAGTACAGGTAATATATGTTATTAACTGCTTTTCAGATGATATCATCTTGTAAATACTTAATAAAATTATTCTAATGGGTTCCTAGGCTTTTGCAATGGATTGGAATAAAGGTTGGAGCACATGGAAAATTTCTAAACTCTTAATATCTGAAATGTAGATTCTGAAAGGCAGAGTGAGGTTGGAACTCTGGTGATCCAATGTGGTTGATGGGGAGGTAAAAGAAAGTAGATAGATTCTGGACTTAAGACCCCTGGAAACATAGACTCTAATATCATTTTATATTCATGTTCAATAAAACGAATGATTTTTTTCGAGATGATCAAACTTTTTCTTATCTGCCAAAGAACAAAGAAAAAAAAACTCAATGGAATTCTATTTCAAGGATAAAACATTATTTTTTTTTCTCTGCGATTCTTTTATAGATAGTATCCACCCTTCTGGAAGAAAAGACATTAAAGATAGAGAAAAACATAAAAACTCATCAAAAGAAAGCTGATAGAAGCAGTCAATTAACTAATCCAGTGATTGACCTCATCAAAGAAGGATTTGTAAACAACTATTGAAAGAATTTGGTTTCTAGCCAACTCTAAAATGAACCTATGTTAGACATACATACATGCTGATCCAGGTATTGTTTATCGATACAAAGAAGGAAATAGCAGGAAATATCCCTGTATGTCCTCAACTGTATTCGCTCTGGTGGTGAACCCTATTTTGGAAGTAAAAAGAAGTAGCTGAGGATGAATGCTCCACACAAGGACAGCATAGCTAAGGTGCTGAATGTATCACATCCTTGATGGATTTGAAACTAATTTTTGTCTTTTGTTGCTTGTTTGTGGTCAAATGTTATATCTTAATTGTGGTTTGAAAACCATTAAAACATCAAATTTATAACTGACTTGACACAGTATGGGTACACAGCTCCTACGGAAGTTGAAAAGCATGGCCAATTATGCAATGCCTACTCTGTTAGTTGTATATTTGTCTACCAACCAAAGGGACAGTGTCTTTTAGGTTAATAATGTTCAGTGGGACAGGAATAAACAACGTTAATTGAAGAACTAAGAATGATGGGCCATTGAGTGTATTTGAAATCTGTCTAGTCATACTTGGCATTGTCAGATGGTACACATCCCAGAAACAGTTACTGGAAATAACACTGCTAAAATGCACACAAAAGTTATAAATATGAAAGCAGGTGTGTTATATATGTTTGCAATGTCATATAAACACGTTATCTTACCTGCCTACCCAACAGCTGTTTAATTGTCTGTGACAAAACACCTTCATTTGACTTTCTCAACAGCTGTTTAATTGTCTATGACAAAACACCTTCATTTGACTTCTTATGTGAAACTGACTACAACGTGGATTCCATGAAGTAGTAAGGTAACTTGTAGACTTTTGCCTAGCTGAGATACACATAATCTCTTCTTAGAAAACCATTGTCCCCAAATATATAGCGAGGTGAGGCTGTATCCAGTCTGATCACAGTTTTTGCAAAGTAATTGGAATGTGTCTTGCTAGTAGCATCTCCTCATTCTTCTTTGTATCAGCTTTGTATTTCAGCTGCTGAGCTCACTAATAATTCAAGTGAAATCCTGAAATATTCAGTTGAAATTCATGTCATTTAAAGTCCTCCCCAACAATTATCCTCTGGCAAAAATCAAGGAGAATACGAAGTTGTGTGTAGACATAGTTATGCAAATGGGCAAACAGAATGAAAAAAGAGATTAAAGATAGTACGGTATCAATGAAAACACAGACCACTCTATTTAAAGTTAATACTATGTAAAAATGTCTCTTCTGCATTTTGCTTAACCAGATGGTTATACAGACTATATGTCCATGTTGGTTGGAAATAAAGAGCAACAAGCTATTCAGTGTTTTTTTTTAAAATAGTCAATTTGAAGTTTATACTCATTTACATAGCAACATTTTTCCAATCATGAACTCTATTCTCTTACTATTTCAATATAACTTAGTCTGACTTAATAATTATGAGTTTAGTAACATGTATAACTTTTTTATTCCAGTTCATCTACCTTTTCTAGTATTCTAGAATTTGCCTAAAATTGTCTTCTAAAGTTAAATATCATTACTTATAATTTTGATCACGTGAATTTAGATTCACTATAGATTTCTCTTATAATGGCTCACAGGAAAGTCCCAATTTATAATTATTTTTTAAAGATACACTTAAGAGCATATCAAGCATTTTAGTTGCAATATTAAAAGAACAAATGAGTAGAATCTCCTAAAATACAAATAAAGTTAGAGATATTGGGGTTACTCAGCACCTACAATAGAGAGGATATATCTTGACTATCATCAAAAAATAAATAAATACCAACAAATTCTGACAAGGATTTAGGGAAATATGTACTCTGTTCATAGATGGTGGAATTCAAGCCTTTGGCACTCACTGTGGAAATCAATATGAAGTTTCCTCAAAAGCTAAAATTAGTACTACCATTTCCTCCTGTTTTACCACTCATGGGACTAAGCTTGAAGGATTTTAAGTCACTACACCCCAGAGACAATTGCACACCTGTGTTAATTGCTGTACTACTCACCATAGCCAGGATATAAAGCCACTCTAGATACCAATTGACAGAAGAGTTGAAGCCATGATCTATGGGAAAGGCATAGCTTCCTTAGAAGTCATTGTATTGTTATATTATTTTAGCAGAATAGTAGTAGTGGATTTTTCCTATACCCCTTAAGCTAGTTTCAGGTTCTTGGCCACTGTTCAGTCTTAAAGTCCTATCTTACAGAGTAGGCCTTATAACCAATAAAAACGTAGTTGATTATTTCTATAACATTTGAGCCACCACTACAAAACTGTTTCTTATAGGCAGGTCATGGTTTTATGTCACATTGTTAGTAGCTGGGTCATAATGATAGTTCCTTTTCTTTTACTTTACCATCACTTGACACGCATATTAAAGCCTCTTCTTGCAGTAGATGAAAATTAGCATAGAGACTTGGTATGGGATGTCCTTCTGTATGTGTGTCGCTTTTATTTGTTAATGAATAAAGCTGATTTGGCCTATAGCAAGGCAGAATATAGCCAGGCTAGAAGAGCTAGAGAGAGAGAGTAGGTGGAGTTAAGGAGATGCCACGTAGCTGCCAAAGGAGGAAAACAGCTACTAGTAGGCTACAGACTTGTGACAATAGACAGATTAATAGAAATGGTTTAATTGAAGATGTAAGAGCTAGTTAGGAATACACTAGAGTCACTGGCTAAGCAGTGTTGAAATTAATATAGTTTTCTTGTGATTATTTGAGTCTGGGTACCTGGGAAACAAATGAGCCATCTCTGCTTTCAAATGACATGCCAATGTGAGGCAATCACATCCACATAAAACCTGAGATAGTTTGGGAAGGAATTCTGGACAAAAAAGAAAAGAGTTAAGCATGGCTTCATGGTTGCAGCATATTTACAGATAGGTTCTGTTTGCTAGTGGCAAGCTGAGGTATAGCTCCTTTAAGAGATTCCCTGACTCAGTATAAGCAGTGGAATAGTTTCTATAACAGAAGGCTTCTTGGTTTGTACTGATGGCACAAACAGCTGCTGTCAGCATGAACAGCTCTTGCTCTTTTGGAAGGTCCTACACTTAAATTGAGTTTGTGAGCAGCTTGCTACTAGTTGCTTAATGGTGACATAGACGCACCAACCACATCCCTGAAGCTAGGGTGTTGAGCGTGACTCACAGTGGCAATGAACATACCTTCTCCATGTTGGACTGGATGAAGTAAACAGACAGGGCCTCAGAGATGGTTGTAGCCATGCCCACTTAACATTTAAAATAATAAAAAGTGCTCTGGGTCAGAAAATGGTATACAAATATGAAAAAAACAGATTCAAACATAAAGAGACACTAAATGGCTCATAGTGTGTGTAAAATGTATGTAGGCTTGAGAGAGAGACAAAAAAGAGTATATATGGATATAAAAAGACAAAGATTCAAAGATTAAAGGAGTAAAGGTAATAAAATGAATATTAAAAAGTCATAGGGTAATAAAAAAGCCTTGTATAGAAGGGATATACACAGAGAGTGTGGATTTTGTGTATTTTTGGGGTTTCTTTGAATTTTTTTGACTTCAGAGAGATATTTGATTCTGGGGGTTGCTAAGCTAAACAAATATAAAGGTATTTTGACTTCACTATATGAGTCTAAGAATATGTTGCATTGGAAAAGAGGTCCTGCTTTTATTTCCACAGAAAATGAGAACCTTCCAGGCTAATGTATTTTGATGGAACAAGATCCCCAAATAGTCTCCATGAACTTTAAAATATACTTTGCCCAACAAACAACAGGAAGCAGTTTGAAGAAAACAATGCCCAAATTCCCCAAATTATTGCTTATGAATGTTTATATTTATTTTAAAAGGGTTCTTCAATTTCTAAAAAATAGGGGGATATGATATAGTATCCATACATTGGTATAGATTCTGATTTATTGACACAAATTTAAGGTCAATTTTGTTATATGTATATGTGTATTCATGTTTAAGATATTAATGTTTATGCAACTCATAATGTATAGTTTAAAATTACAGATTAATCCTGAATTTCCTGAGAAATCACCACACTGATTTCCAAAGTGGTTGCACAAGTTTGCATTCCCACCAGCAATGGATGAGTGTACCCCTTACTCCACAACCTCTCCAGCAAAGGCTATCATTGGTGTTTTTGATTTTAGCCATTCTGACAGGTGTAAGTTGGTATCCCAAAGTTGTTTTGATTTGCATTTCCCTGATTGCTAAGGAGGTTGAGCATGACCTTAAGTGTCTTTTGGCCATTTGAATTTCTTCTGTTGAGAATTCTCTGTGCTTAGCCTGTTTGGATGCTCACCTTCCTGGACCTGGATGGAGGGGGGAGGACCTTGGACTTCCCATCAAAAAATAAATAAATAAAAAGAAAAAAAAAAAAAAAAAAAAAAAAAATTACAGATTAATAGTTATAATAGTCACACTTACAATCATGTTAATTAGGTTTTCTAGATATACAGAGATATAGATTAATTAGATAATCTTTAAAACTTCAACGGCCTACAGAATACAGCATTTAAAATGTTTTAAAAACTTAGAACTTTCTTAACATTGAGACATTTCTTCTGGCAGCACCACTTACTTCAGAGAAGTTGATGGAATCTGCCTTCAATGTGACAAGGCTAGTCATTTGGGCAAAAAAAACTGCTCTTTTCTGAACTGCTTTATGGTATTCTGTATGAACTAGACATGGAGGAGCCACAGAAAAGTGACTGCTAAATATTCTAAAAGATAGGATGGTCCTTCACGTTTCCTGCTTCACAGAAGAAACTGCCAGACATTCTGCAGCACACAGAAGAAAGTGACTGACAAATTGCTAAGATAGGTGAAACAGCCTTTTAAATTTTCTGCTTCATGGAAAAGTCTGCCAGACACTATGGACCTGTAGGCTGAAGATGATGCCGCAACATTACAGAACAACTTTGAATGACTGTCCAGGCAGCAAGATGTCTCTGTCAATTCTAAAGTTTTGGAAGTTGCATACAATGAACTTCCTGTTTACTTGGGTAATATGCTATCCTTCTGGGAGTCTTTGAAGAGTTGAAGTTAGATATTTATAATTTTCCATAGTTATGATAAAGGATAAATTAGATATAAAACTTTAGAGTCACAAAAAAGGATAGATGATAGAATATTTTCCTTTTACCAAATGTAATAGATTAAATATTGTAACTATATTTATTGATAACTGTTTTTATATGAATTTTACTGTTAAAGTTAAAGCCTTCCTTTTTAATTAGAAAGAAATGGGGAGATGATATGGAATATCTTTCTGTATATGTTTTTTTTTTATTGGTTAATGAATAGAGCTTATTTGTCCTATAGCAGGGCAGAATATAGCCAGGCTGGAAGAGCTATGTAGAGAGGGTAGGCATAGTGAAAAAGATGCCATGTAGCTGCTGAAGGAGAAAGATGCTTACCATCGGCCACAGCCTTGTGGTGATACACAAAATAATATAAACTGGTTAATTTAAGATGTAAGAGCTTGTTAGGGATACACTAGAGTTATTGGCCAAGCAGTGTTGGAATTAATAAAAATTTTTGTGTAATTATTTGGGTCTGGGTAGCCTGGAAATGAATGAGCATCCTCCATTTACAGAGACTTACACTGAACAATGTGCAGAAAAAGAGATTTTAGAGAACTAAACCCTAAATCTTTATCAAGAGTTATCTTTCCCCTCAAGGCTCAGAGATCTTTATTGAGGAGGATTTGGAGACAGTGTACGAGCTAGAGGTGGTGGATGGCTCTAAGGGCGGTGTTTTCCTCACAGCAAGCATGTGTTTCATAAGCGCTCACAGAAGCTATGGCAGCATGCACACTACCCGCATGAAATCAAACGAGGCACAAATCCAAACATAGAGAAATAAAAGTAGACCCAAAGTCCCATTCCTCACAAAGAAGCTATTTGTAATTGATACCTACCGGAGAGGGGAAATCAGTTCTATTTATTAGAGTAACATTTGGTATATAACTACACTCCAGGACAGGTTCCATGCCCAGAAGTAGAAAGTAAAACAAAAAATTTCCCCCATGTTATTTTTCTGTGTGCTTTTTGTTTTGTTTTATAATTGTATTTGTTTTCTTGTTGGTTTACTTGTTTTTTTATGAGAGGGCAGTTATTTTTTTGTGATACTAAAGATATGACTAAATTTGGATAGGTAGAGATATATGGACAATCTTGAAGAAGTTGAAAGGTGGAAAAAAGAATCAAATTTGCTGTCTAAAAACATAAGTAAAAAATAA
>NC_022029.1:38994415-38999262 GCF_000317375.1 Microtus ochrogaster
TGATAATTCTTTTACTGTGAAAGGGAAAATTTCATGAGACATTTCCTTTCCAAGTTAGCATATTTATTGCTATAATCATTGTTTAGGTCTCTGACAGCCATATTGTTGAGGTATTAGGAACATAGTTTCCAGGTCATCCTAGTCTCCCAGGAAACTTCCTGGTCCTTTGGCTCTTACATTCTTACTGCCCCCTTCTCTGCAATGTTCTCTGAGCCCTAAGTGCAGGAGTTGTGTTGTAGTTGTATCTACTGAGGCTATGATCCCATGGTCAGTTGATTTATGCATTAAGAACTTAATGCCAGATCAACAGGTGGCTATCTTGCCTGGTGCTTAAGATTTAGGTTAATATTTTTATGGAACTCCAGAGTGTGTGAATGAGTGGGTCTCTGATTCCTCTGCCTTGTCTTGGACTATTTTCCTTCTCTTGGTTTGCCATGTCCAATTTTGATGTTATAGTTTTAGGGGTTTTCTTTGTCTTGTTTTGTTTGATATTTCCTTTTTCAAAATTCATTTTATTTACTAACGACAGTTCTCCTTCCCCTATTCTCAGTTTCCCCACCCTCCCAGACCCCAACCCCCCTATGAGAGTGTAAATCCTCACCAGAGGAGTCAACTAAGCCTGGAACATCTAGTTGACACAAGGTCAAACCCCCTGCCTCCGTGTGCCGACCTGGCATTAAGGCCTAGCAAGGTATCCCACCCTGGGAATGGACTGAAAAAAAAAGCCATTTCATGTACCATGGATAAATCCCGATCCCATTGTCAGGGGTCCCACAAACTGACTAGGCCACACAACTCTGACCAACAATTAGAGGGACTAGTTTAGTCACAGACAGGCTCCACATCTGTTAGTCCAGAGTTCATGAGCTCTCTCTAATTCAGGTCAGCTGTGTCTGTGGGTTTCCCCATCATCATCTTCACACCCCTTGCTCATATAATCCTTCCTCCCTCTCTTTAACTGGACTCTAAGAGCTAGGCCCAGTGCTTGGCTGTGAATCTTTACATCTGCTTTAATGAATTACTGGATGCAGGTTCTATGAGGCAATTTAGGGTAGTTGCCAATATGATTACAGGAGAAGGTCAGTTCAGGCACCCTCTCAATTATTGCCAGGAGTTTCATCTAAGATCATTCTTATAGATTCCTAGGGATTTCGCTAGCACCAGGTTTCTCCATAACCACATAATGGCATCCTCTATCGAGATGTCTCTTCCATTACTCTCCCTCTCTGTCCCTCCAACAATGTGACCATCCTGTTCCCTCATGTTCTCATTCCCCATCCCCTCCCCTTTTTGAGGACAACTGCCACCAGTTCATCCAGGAGATCTTATATCTTTCTCCTTCATAGGGAAATCCATGCTTGTCCTTCTTAGGGTCCTCCTTGTTACTTAACTTCTCTGGGACTGTGGATTGTATTAAGGTTATCCTTTGCTTTACATCTACTATCCACTTAAGTGTGAGTACATACCACATTTGTCTTTCTGGGTTTGTGTTGCCTCACTCGAGAAGATATTTTCTAGTTTCACCAATTTGCAATCAAATTTCATTGTGACATTGATTTTTACCATTGAGTAATACTCTGTTGTGTAAATGTACCACATTTCTTTTCCACTTCTTTGGTTAAGGGGCATCTAGGTTTTTTCCAGGTTCTGGTTATTACAAATAATGCTGCTATGATCATAAAATAGTTGACCAAGTGTCCTTGTTTTATGATTGAACATCCTTTTGTTATATACCCAAGAGATGTTTTCTGAGTCTTGAGCTAGGTTGTTTCCTTATTTTCTGAGAAATCACCATACTGATTTCCAAAGCAGCTGTACCAATTTGCACTCCCACCAGCAATGGAGGAGTGTTTCCTTACACTTACATCCTCTACAAAATAAGTTGTCCTCATACTGACAGGTGTGAGATGGCATCTCAGAGTTGCTTTGATTTGCATTTCCCTAATGATTTCAAACAATTCTGTGAGTGTGTTTGGCTATTTGAGATTCTTCTGCTGAGTACCCCATTTTAAATTGGATTATTTAGTACTTTGATATCTATTTTCTTGAGTTGTTTATATATTTGCAGATCAGCAATCTGTCTGATGGGGGAAGTTGGTGATGATCTTTGTTCATTTTATAGGTTGCCATTTTTCTTTTGCCTTATAGAAGGCTCTTAGTTTGATGAAGTCCCAGTTATCAGTGTATGTGCTACCGGTGTTATATTTAGGAAGTGGTCTCCTATGCCAATGCATTCAAGGTTACTTTCCAGCTTCTCTTCTATCAGGTTCAATGTAATTGAACTTATGTTGAGGTTTTGATCGACTTGGACTTGAATTTTGTGTGTGGAGACAGATATGGATCTATTTGTATTCTACATGTTGGCATCCAGTTTTGCCAGCACAATTTGTTGAATATGCTTTCCTTTTTCCAATGTACAATCTTGGGGTCTTTATCAAAGATTATATATATATATTAATATCAGGGTCTCAAATTTGATTTCATTGATTCATGAGTCTGTTTTTATTTTAATACCAAGATGATTTTTATTACTATATCTCTATATTAGAGTTTAATGTCAGGGATGCTGATGCCTCGAAAAGTTCCTTTATTATACAGGATTGTTTTTTCTATACTGGGTTTTTTGTTTTTCCATCAGAAGATGAATATTGTTCTTTAATGGTTTGTTAAGAACTGTGTTGGAATTTTGATGGGGATTGCATTGAACCTATAGATTGTTTGGGTAATATTTCTGTTTTTAATATGTTGATCCTTCTTATCCAAGAGTATGGGAGATACTGGCATTTTCTGATATCTTTTTCAATTCCTTTCTTCAAAGTCTTAAAGTTCTTGTCATATAGGTCTTTTTGGTTTTTACTTTATTTGGATAGAGTTAACCAAAAATAATTTATATTGTTTGAGGCAATTTTAAAGATTTGTGTTTCTCTGATTTCTTTCTCAGCCTGTTTATCTTTTGTATATAGGAAGGGAACTGAATGAGTTGATCTTGTATTTTGTCACATTACTTAAGGTATTTTTCATTTTAGGGTTTCCCTGCTAGAATTTTTGGGGTCACTTACATATACTATCATATCATCTTCAAAAAGTGAAAATTTGACTTCTTACTTTCCAATTTGTATCTTTTTGATCTCCTGTTGATTTCTTATTGCTCTAGGTAGAACTTAGAGTACTATAGTGAATATATGTGAAGAGAGTGGACAACCAGGTTTTGCTTTAGATTTGAATTTCTTTGAATTACTTTGAATTTTTCTCCATTTAGCTTAATTATTGACTGTTGACTTGCTGTATATTACCTTTATTATGTTTAGATATGGTCCTTATATCCATGAGCTCTCCAAGACCATTGTCAAAAAGGGGTGTTGGATTTTATTAAAGATTTTTTTCACATCTAATGAAACAATCATGTGTTTTTTCTTTCTTCCAGTTTGTTTGCATTGTGCATTAAATTGACAGATTTCCTTATGTTGAACCATTCCTGCATCTCTGGTATAAAGTCTGCTTGATCATGATGCGTGATTAATGATGTGTCCTTAGATTCAGTTTGCCAGGATTTTACTGAGTATTTTTGTATCAGTGTTCATGAATGAGACTGGTGAATAATTCTCTCTCTCTTTTTCTCTCTTTTCTTGTATCGTTGTGTGGTTTGGGTATCAAGGTGCCTTTTGCATCATAAGAAGTTTGACAATATTCCTCCTGTTTCTGTTGTGTGGAACCTTCTCAAAAATGGACCACATACTAAATAACAAAGCAAACCTAAACAGATACAAAAAACTAGAATAACCCATGTATCTATTGGATCACCATGGCTAATTCTAATTCTAAATATAGAATTCAACAGCTGCAATAATTTCAGAAATCCCACAAACACATGTTCACTGAATCACCAATGAGTCAAGGAAGAAGTAAAGAAAACCATTTTAGAAGTCCACAAAAATGAACACATAACATGCCTAAAATTTATGGAACAAAATGAAAGTGGTTTTTAAGAGGAAAGTTCATAGCACTACATGCCTATATAAATAAGCTGTAAAAATCCCACACTAGTGAGCTAACAGAATATCTGAAACCTTTAGAAAATAAAAAGAAGCAAGCATACCCAGGAGGACTAGATGACAGGAAATCATTAAATTGAGAGATGAAATCAACAAAATAGAAACAAAGAAAACTATACAAAGAATCAATGAGACAAAGTGTTTATTCATTGAGAAATCAATGAAATAGACAAACCTTAATCCAAACAACAAGGCAGAGAGAATATCCAAATTAACAAAATCAGAAATAGAAAGGGGAACATAAGAAAAGACATGAAAGAAATCCAGAGAAACTTGAGGTCATATTTTGAAAACCTGTACTACACAAAATTGGAAAACTTAAAAGAAATGAATAATTTTTCTCAATAAATATCACTTACCAAATTTAAATCAAGACCAGATAAATAAACTAAGTAGACCTATAAGTGCTAAAGAAATAGAAATAATAATCAAAATTCTCCCAATCAAAATATCCCAGGACCAGATAGTTTCAATGCATAATTCCACAAGATTTTCAAGGAAGAATTAATACCAATACTCCTCAAATTGTTCCAAACAATAGAACACAAGGAATATTGTCAAACTCTTTTACAAGGCTGCAATTATTCTGATAATGAAAACAAAAAATATATTAGTAAGAAAGAAAATTATATATGAATCTCTCTCACAAACATTGATGAAAAAGTTCTCAATAAAATACTAGCAAACTGAATCCAAGAACACTAAAAAATCATCCACCATGACCAAATAGGCTTCATTCCAGAGATACAGGGAGGGTTCAACATACGAAAATCTTTCATTTCCGTCCATTTGTAT
>NC_022029.1:38999802-39004991 GCF_000317375.1 Microtus ochrogaster
CAAATTGAAAAAATAACCCATGGTCATATCATTATATACTGAAAAAACATTTGGAGAAATTCCACACCCATTCATGATAAAGATCTTGAAGAGAGCAGAGATAGAAGAAACATATCTAAACATAATATACACCAAGCCAACAGTCAACATCAAACTAATTGGAGAGAACCCCAAAACAATCCCACTGAAATCAGAAATGAGTCAAGGTTGTCCACTCTTTTGTATCTGTTCAGTATAGTGCTTGAAATTCTAGCTAGAACAATAAGACAAGAGGAGACCAGGGTGTACAAATCAGAAAAGAAGATGTCAAACTTTCACTATTTGCTGATGATATGATACTTTACATAAATGACCCCAAAAATTCTACCAAGGATATACTACAACTCATAAACACCTTCAGTAATGTAGCAGGATACAAGATTAACTTAAAAACATTAGTAGCTCTACTTCATACAGATGATAAAAGGGCTGAGAAAAAAATCAGAGAAACATCACCCTTTAAACCAGCCACAAATAATACAAAATGTCTTGCAGTAATTCTAACAAAACAAGTATGAAGACCTGTATGACAAGAAGTTTAACTCTTTGAAAAAAGAAATGGAAGAAGACACCAGAAAATGGAATGATCTCCCAACCTCTTAGGTAGGTAAAATTAACAATTTCTAGCAAAATCCCAGCAAAACTTTTCACAGAACTTGAAAGAACAATCCTCAAGACCATATACAAAAGGAAAAATCCCAGGATATCCCAAACAATCCTGTAAAATAAAAGAACTGGAGGCATCACAATCCCTTACTTCAAACTCTACTACAGAGTTACAGTATTGGTATAAAACAGCCTGCTATTGGTATAAAAACAGCCAGGAGGACCAATAGAATTGAATCAAAGATCCGGTTATCAATCCACATACCTATGAACATCTGATTTTGATGAAAAGGCAAAAAATATTAAAAGGAAAAAAAAAGAAAAGTGAGAAGGGGAGGATGGGGGAGAGTTTGGGGGAATGGGATGGTTGGGATAAAGGAAGGGTGGATATAGGAGCAGGAAAGTATATATCTTAATTAAAAGAGCCATTTTAGGGTTGGCAAGAGACTTGACATTAGAGAGGTTCCCAGGTGTCCGGAGAAATGTCCCCAGCTAGTTCCTTGGGCAGCTGAGGAGAGGGTGCCTGAAATGGCCCTATCCTATTGCCACACTAACGAATATCTTGCATATCACCATAGGACCTTCATCTGGCGATGGATGGAGATAGAGACAGAGACCCTCATTGGAGCACTGGACTGAGCTCCCAGGGTCCAAATGAGGAGCAGAAGGAGGGAAAACATGAGCAAGGAAGTCAGGACCGCGAGGGGTGCACCCACCCACTGAGACAGTGGGACTGATCTATTGGGAGCTCACCAAGGCCAGCTGGACTGGGACTGAAAAAGCATGGGATAAAACCAGACTCTCTGAACATGGCAGACAATGAGGGCTTCTGAGAATGGCACTGGGTTTTGATCCTACTGCATGTACTGGCTTTGTGGGAGCCTAGCCTGTTTGAATGTTCACCTTCCTAGACCTGGATGGAGGTGGGTGGGACCTTGGACTTCCCACAGGGCAGGGAACCCTAACTGCTCTTTGGACTGGAGAGGGAGGGGAAGAGGAGTGGGGCGAGGGGAGGGAAATGGGAGGCAGGGAGGAGGCGGAAATTTTTAATAAAAATAATTAAATAAATGGGACCTCCTGAAACTGAGAAGCTTCTGTAAAGCAAAGAACATGGTCAATAAGTCAAAATGTCAGCCTACAGAATGGAAAAAGATCTTCACCAACCGCACATCGGACAGAGGACTGATCTCAAAAATACACAAAGAACTCAAGAAATTGGTTATCAAAAGAACAAATAAACAAATAAAAATGGGGTACAGACCTAAACAGGGAACTTTCCACAGATGAATCTAAAATGGTTGAAAGACACTTAAGAAAATGCTCAATATCTTTAACCATCAGAGAATTGTAAATCAAAACAACTCTGAGATTCCATCTTTACCTGACAGAATGGCCCAGATCAAAAACACTAATGACAGCTTATTCTGGAGAGGATGTGGGATAAAGGAAACACTCCTCCACTGGTGGTAGGAGTGCAAACTGGTGCAGTCACTTTGGAAATCAATATGGCGATTTCTCAGAAAATTAAAAAACATCCTAAATCAAGTCCCAGCAATACTGCTTTTGGATATACAACCCAAAGGATGCTCAATCATACCGCAAGAAAATGTTCTCAACTATGTTCATAGCAACATTATTTGTATTAGTTAGAACCGGGAAACAACCTAAATGCCCTTCTACCAAAGGATGGATAAAGACAATGTGTTACATTTACACAATGGAAAAAAAGAATGACATCTTGAAATTTGCAGATGAATAAATCTAGAAAATATCATATTGAGTGAGGTAACCCAGACCCAGAAAGGTAAATATAATAAATATGTACACACTCATAAGTGGCTTTTAGACATAAACCATTGAAAATCCAGCCTACAGTTTACAACCTTAGAGAACTTAGAGAACAAAGAGGACCCTAAAAGAGACATACATGGATCTAATCTGCATGAGAAGTAGAAAAAGACAAGATCTCCTGAGTAAATTGGGAGTATGGGGATCATGGGACAAAGTAGAAGGGAAGGTGGAGGATAAAAGGGAGCAGAGAAAATTATAAAATTATATTGTATCTGAAATTATATATTACATAAATGTATGTGTGTATATTTATGCATATGTATGTATATGGTACATATAGTACATATATTTTGAATGAAGTCATGCCACTTTGTATGATAATGATCCATCTCCTTCTAAAGTTCATAGACTAACAAAACTCTGATACCAGGTATGAGAAATATCCTTGCTATTTTTGCTCAGGGGAATCTAAGCAACATAAGTTGTTGATGTTTCCCTTGGTTTCCTCCCATCGTTTGAATATAAGTTCCTAATAATGAAGATATCACCTGCTTGTGACATAATGCTTTCATACAACTGGAAGATGCTTTGCTAGCTGCCAAGTGATAAAAGCTATCAATAGCCCTGCCCAGCTGTGGTGCTTCTGACATAAAAATGGCCAGCAAGGCCAAAATATCCCTAAATGTTTACCAGTGGCATGTATCTCAGTGGTAATCAATAGCTGTCTTATTGGACTTAAGGCCATGGGGCTCAACAGGAGAACATTGCTGCCCAACCTGTAGATAAAGAAATACAGGCAATTAATTACTGCTGAGAGTTGGAAAACGTCTCTCTCAGTGATGAAGCCTTAATTAGTTGTCAAATACCAAAAGGTCAGTCCTAAAAATATACATACACGAAGCACTAAGTAGACTCAGAAAGGTATATTTATATATTGACTCTCATATATATATATATATATATATGATTAAGGAAAAACAAGTCATGAAGTTGAGATGGAACTAAATAATATGTAGGAGGGTTAGACATAAAAGAGAAAGTGAGGGAAAAGATATAAATACAGAACATACACACGCACTTATATAATTCAAAATGTAAGTTAAAAATAAACAAATAAATGACATGCTTTAAAAATAAATGTACATGAAGCTAAACACATACACATACACTTTTTACAATCAGTTCATATATTTAATGGGCTTCAACTCTTAACAACATTTTATATTTCATTTTCTGCATTAAACTGCCTTCATCTCTTAGGCAAGATCATATTACTACATACCTGTGGTCTAGTGTTCTCCTGAGACATACCCAAGCCTACTCCACTGTGTCATAAACTCTGTAGATTGTAGTGTAACTGTAAATTGAACCAAAAGCTCCAAATTTACTTGTGTGTCTTAAGATTATGGTTGCTATTATAGACATTTCATAAGTTCATAACAGAACCATATTGCCAATTTCTATTTTAAAAACCTACTGATATATGCATTGTGATTTTATTTAATTTATGTACTATCTTCAGGAAAAGCAACACTTTGAAAATTTAATGTCATGTAACTATAACAAAAAGATTTCTTGATTTGCTTTTCTAATAACTTCTTTGTTTCTGTATAGAGGTTTTCTAAGCTTTTCGTTAAATGTATTCCTAAGAATTTTATATTTCTTTTAAAGTTATTGGAAATCATGTTGTTAAATGTCATGTAAAGTTGTTTGTCCCAAGCATATAAGAACTGGAATGGAATTTTTATCAAATGTATATGCACTCAAATTGTAAAATTCACTTACTAGTTTTAGTAGCTCTGAATCCACAATTTCCTTATATATAAATTGTATAATCTCTGACATTTCAGATTGAAGATATTTCTGCAGCACATTTCAAAAACAAATCTGCTGCCTGCATTTTAGTCTTTACTTGAACATGTCTGCTTTCCAGCTTCAATTCTTATTTCAATTCTAAATATTATTCTAAATAGAGAATTGTGAATTACTTTTCTTTCATTACTCTTTATATTCCAATACATTGTTTTTATAGATGTTGCTTTGGGAGAGATATGGCACTGTTCTTTCTTTTGCTACCTGCATATAAGTCAGTTATAGCCAACCTTTTTTACATTGAATGTTGGTTTTGTTTCTTAGCCACGTAAGTGGGAAATATCAATGGAGAGTCTTATTTTGATTGTCCTGGTCAGGGTTTATTGGCATTGGGAGGAGTTCTCAGCTGTTATTTCTTCAGTGACTCTTCTGTCCCATTTCCAGCTTTCACTCTGAATTATACATAAATGAGCCATCTGTTTCTGGCTTTTCTCACTGTGTTATTCTGATCGAGTGCTGTCTGACATTCAGATTTCAAATTCAGAATTCAGCAAATATTAATTCTGCATTCTCTGATCTACTGTTTATGCCATCTAGAATTTCATATTGCATTTTTCAACAGTGGAAATTTTATAAAGTTTATTTTTACAGTTTCCTATTTTTGGATGATCTTTTTCTCTTTCTTTCTTCTTTCTTTCTTTCTTTCTTCCTTTCTTTCTTTCTTTCTTTCTTTCTTTCTTTCTTTCTTTCTTTCTTTCTTTCTTTCTTTCTTTCTTTCTTCTTTCTTTTTGTTTTTAGAGACAGCGTTTCTCTGTAGCCTGCCTCTACCTCATGAGTGCTGGGATTAAGGTGTGTGCCACCACTGCCAGGCTAGATGATATTTTTCACACTTTGATATCTGTATCATTGAAAACAACTCCCCCCTACACACACACAAACAC
>NC_022029.1:39005476-39022967 GCF_000317375.1 Microtus ochrogaster
CGTGCGCCACCACAGCCCGGCTGCCTATTCTTGTTAAGTCATCTCACAAGCTCTCATATATTTTCCATTAGTTCACATGCTCTTTTAATTTTAATTTCATATTGGACATGATAAATGTCCTATAGAGATCTTTCTATCTACATTATTTTTATTAAACAATGCTAAGCCTTATTCTATTGACCCAAACATGCTGATTTATACCTTTAGTTTGTAGAATCTTTGCGAGGGTTGGTCTTAATAGTATAACAGATTTTCTCTTGTAGAATGATGATTCTGTTGTTTACATGCAATTAGAAAATATTTACTGAAGCGCTGTATGGAAACATTAAAAAAATGTCTGTCTTAAGTTTGGACAGTTAAAATTTTTACTTAGAATTTGCAACTCATATAGAACAGGAAATGTGAATTTCATGGCTAGAGGACAGTCTGAAAACAGAAGAAAGTAGAAGTAGGTTTGCGAACTTACTAGTTATACCCCTCCCTTCCTTGTTTCAGCTTCATGACCTCATTATACAGCTTCTTTAGCAACTTTGATCTCTGAATTCTGAAGACAGAAAGCAACATGTTTTATAAAATTCTGCAAATATCTCAAGCTTGCTTCAGACTCCTGTGCCTCCCTGAAAGACTAATCTTCTGCTTCTATCTTCCAAGTGTTAGGATTGACGACTTGCAACACCTCCAAGGATCTGTGTTTATGGGGCACAAATCAAGGGATTTGTGAACCCATGAACTCTACAAACTGAACTTCATCTCTGACTTCCATGATATTTCTTATTGATTGAAAAAATTGAAGTTGCACGATTTGTATGCTCATTCAATAATATATGAGGATTAGATAGCCTTGTCTATATCAATGTGTTATATTCTTATTTAAAACCACATAATTATTATTTAATTTGGTTTCCTATATTATGTGGAATCAACAAACTATTTATATTATAGTATGTATAAGAAAACTTTCTATATTTTTCTTGTATTGCAAAAGCAATTACTTCTTAAAATTTGAAGAAAAAAATTCTAATATAATTGTATGGCATGGAATAATATTTTAGTTCCTTTTTTGTGTTGGCATCATTTTTCATATTTTTATTTAAGAATGAATGATTCATTTTCAATTGAAACATTAAATTTCATATTTTATTATCATCTATGAATGTTCTTATTCATAATTACATGGCCACTTAATATTTGCTTCTTGCTTTTCTTGCACATTTATTTCAAATTTTATTTTTTTCTATATTAACTGTGTAAGAGCTGTGTTAATTATTCTTACCTTTACTTCCAAAAGACAGCCAATTCATTGATATCTTTATCTTGAAATCTATGTACTCATTATTAGTCTAGATTAGGTGTCGCAATTGAGAAATTAACGTGATATTCTTTAAGCCAAAATTTTAAGCAATAAAGAAAAGTGAATTAAAGAAATGAAAGAAAGAAAATAGATAAAACTGTAGATAAAATCTTCCCAGTTAAATATAATAGCTAGAATAGTAATTTTGATTTGCAAACACTACCATGGGTCATATTTTTTTGTAAACATACACGGATTTCATGTATGAAAACATATTAGGAATGAAGCTATGTAAACTCTATATTATATTTTATACCTGTAAATTCGTGTACAAACACTCTTAGGTTCTTGGAGACATGGATGAGTTCTCTTACATTAACTTAAAAGAATAAAATGATCTCACGGATATTAGAACAGAAAGCAGGGTTTATAATATTAACAAAGATGGCCATGCCTACACTCAATTTACTCTGGAAACTGAGGAGAAAGGTCAGGACTTTCAAGCCATTAGGAACTTGCTGTATAGCAAGAACTTGTCTCTAAAATAAGAAAAATAAAATATAACACAACACAACAACAGCAAATTGTACCTGATGAGATTGTGTCTAATGGATAACCAAACCAATTTCATTAGAGAAAATATAGACACTACACCTTTGATGTTCATTTTTATTTTAATTTATTAATTATTTTAACTGAAATACATTTTAATGACTAAAAGAATGACTTAGTGTTTAAGAGTGCTTATTGCTCTTTCAGAGTAGTCAGGATAGTTTCCTAGCACCCATATCAGCCAGTTCACAATCGTTTGTAACTCCAGTTCCTTTCCATGGGATCCAATGCCTTTTAGCCTATAAAGGCACATGCACACCAGGGTACACATAATCTCCTGTAGGCACACACACACACACACACACACACACACACACACACACACAAATCTTGAAAAATATGCTTGTGTGTGTATGTGTGTGTGTGTGTGTGTGTGTATACATGCTGCAGCCCTCATGTGGGGGTCAGAGATAATTTACTCAAGTCTGATTTCCTTCTGCTATGTCAGTCCTGGATTAGAACTGTGTCATTAGTTTTGACAGCAATTGCCTTTACCTGCTAAGCTACTTTGCCTGCCCCTGATCTAATGGTAGATGTCATATGTTCATATATATATATAAAATGTACTTTTGTGACCATACTTTAAAAAATCATAAAATAAAAATCATTGGTGTTATTTAGGTTTGCTATAAAAATTATTATGAAATAGTACAAATATAGAAAAAAACAATTCTACTTTTTCTGACTTCCCGTAGAGGATCTGAATATGCAATAAAATCAAATACCTTGTAGAAGAGGTCCAGCTAAAATTGTTAGGAATTAGGAAGTTTTTGAGATTTCACTTTCAATCCCAGAAATTAACCTGATAAAAGCCCTGGGACTCATGAGTGACGGGAAAAGACAAGTTATTACGTAAACCAGCAGCATTAGCCACGTCCTAGCACTTCTTCTCTCCCACAGCTCACACGGAGAATGGTGACAAAGGTCAGGCACTAGCAGCTCGTGTTGTGTACACTGTAATGAAGAAAAGGGAACCCTGCATTTTAGAAAGACGATCTTTTGCAGTGGATTTCAAATAAATACACTCAGTGTTTGGTTGTAAGGAAGTCCTTGTCTTTGTTATACTGTATAGCAAACCAACCTACCCCTGCTCCAGAAGTTGAGGCTATCCACATCGTTGATCCTTTTCATTGAAAAACACATTCTGGGATGAAAGTCTTTGGCAAAGCTGCTTCCAACATGTAAAGGAAGTCAAGAGACCTGTGGGTTGCCGTACAACCCCTTATGCTAGAGGAATTTTGAATTACAAAATCATGATTTTACAGCTCCTTGTGAAATAATATTTCAAGTCAACCTTGATTTAAAACAGCAAAACTTAAGATAGTGAGGAAATCTGGAAAGAATTAAGCCAGTGGCTCTCAACCTTCTTAAGGCTGTAACCTTTAATACACTTCCTCATGTTGTGGTGACCCCAACCATAAAATTATTTTTACTTCTACTTCATTATTGTAAGTTTGCTACAGTTATGAATCCTATTATTAATAGCTGTATTTTCTTGATGGTCCTAGACAACCTGGGTGAAAGGGTCTTTCGACTCCCCTCCAAAGGGGTCACAACCTACAGGTTGAGCACCATGAGATTCAGCTGTTACGGCCTAAGTTCACTGGCAGTGAAAACATCACTAAAAGTACAATGATCTCACCATTACTTGATGGGTTCCCTTGTGTAACATCGTAGGAAACACAAAGTAACACATCTAGGATGTAATGTTTCAGAACAACACATCCTGAGTATCAGTAACCATCTAACTACTCGGTAAGAGGGACAAGGTATGCATACAACATGTGACATATACAAGGTATGCATACAACATATGACTATATCACCACCAGGGAGCAGAAGATTCTGTAAGCCAAGTGCTTTAGTCTGATCAACAAATTGGGCCTGTGCTCCAATGGTGGCTGATCTCAAGTTCTAAGAAAATTTTGTACACTACAGGCATGGTTGACTTACTGTGTCCAAATGATTGTGCCTGGTCAACAAGTAGGAAAATTCCAGATCTCATCTTAACAGCGGTCACCATCTAGTCACTAAGAAGATGAAGTTGCTGAGGATGAGGAGGTCACAGAGAAAGGGTACACAGTAAGGAGCTCTCTGGGTCAGAGAAGAGCCATAAAACCTCGAGACTTGTGTGTTGTGCCTTATTTCCCATGGAAACCCTTCTGAGGAAATGCAGGAGAAAAGCACTTCAGAGCCTGCAAGGATTCCTGCGTCTAGGAGCCAACAAACATATCTGAGTCCTAATAATTTGCACCTTCTTTTAAAGGGAAGGATGCGTGCAGATGCTTCTTTGAGTCTTTCCAAAGTACTTTGAACGCTGAATGAGACAGCTTCAAGTGCTTGTTTCTCATAGTCAAGCATATTGATTGGCTCTCGTTGAGTTCAGCTGCTTTCTGCCGTGTCTGGCGGCCCATCTTGTGAGCCACGGGGTTTATAGGTGCTTCTGTAAGTTATGTTTTTCTCGTGTACTGAATTTTAGGGTCTGAGTGATGTAGATGATTGAAGAACCCCATCCATCATTGAAGATTTTGCTTTTCTTCATTAGTTCTTATTTGCTGCTGCTTCAGCAAGGCTTTGTAGTGTTTTAGAGTGCTGAGTACAAATTATATATCACTTTGATATTTAAATCAATGAATTTAAACTACTGCATAATGATTGCTTTCAATTTGCCTTCACTTGAGAAAGATGATATAATTAAAAATGTTCATTTTATCAGGTCTTGAAAAATGAATCCATATATTTGCATTACTTCTTTATGATATAAATTAACTCTCTGGAGATTTTTATTTATTTGTTGGGGTGTTACTTAACAAATACAAGGACTTACATTTCCTAGGCAAGTACTAAACCACTAGCCTACAACCCCATCATATTTTGAGTGTTATCAATTCTTTAACTAAGAAAACAATTTTTCATTTATTCTCATATTTTCCTTTCTTTAAACTTTCTTCCACTTTTATCCTTATTTTGCTATCTTTAACTCTACTCTCCATCCCCATGTCAAGAACTCTGCTAAATGTAAAAATAAAATGTTAGATATCTCAGGAGCTGATCTTGATTTGTGTTTCCATCCAGGGGCTAATTGAACTTATCATATCCTGATGTCAGAAAGAGCTTAGGGTGTTGGAAAAAAACAACAGGACATTTTAAGAAAGGCCAGTATGCTCTCAGTATTTCATCATTCATCCCTAGCAGCAAAACTGAATAAGAATTATTTACAATAAATATATATTATCTCATCCATGATAATCTATCATTAAAGTTTCAACATACTTTGGAGCACTGGACTGAGCTCCCAAGGTCCAAATGAGGAGCACAAGGAGGGAGAACATGAGCAAGGAAGTCAGGACCTCCCATCCACTGAGACGGTGGGGCTGATCTAATGGGAGCTCACCAAGGCCAGCTAAACTGGGACTGATGGAGCATGTAATCAAACTGGACTCTCTGATTGTGGCTGACAATGAGGGCTGACTGAGAAGCCAAGGACAATGGCACTGGGTTTTGATTCTACTGCATGTACTGGCTTTGTGGGAGCCTAGTCTGTTTGGATGCTCACCTTACTAGACCTGGATGGATGGGGGAGGACCTTGGACTTCACAGAGGGCAGGGAACCCGGACTCTTCTTTGAACTGGAGAGGGTGAGGGAAGGGTAGGGGAGGGAGGGGATGGAAATGGGAGGAGGGGAGGAGGTAGAAATTTTTAATAAAATAAAATTTCAACATAGATACCTTTTACAGGTCTTTCATGTTACTCTAATAGAGTCATATTTTACCTAGCTTCCATGAATAATTGGCATGTAATTATTAGAAATATTTTATATATCAGTCTAAATCTATCATTTTTCTAATACCTTGTTTGTTCCTTTTGTTGCATGCTAGATATTAGCTCTTTATCTAGTATTTATAATCTTTAGTCTTTTACTAGTAAGCTTAAAGCTGGGGTGTGTTAAACCTACTTGGAAATAGTTGAAACTCTTGAGTTCTTGATTTTAGACTTTTGTAGATGGGACCAGAAATTGAAGATGAGAGTTGACCATCAGGGTGTTAACCTGAAGGAAACTTCTATGTTAAAATACATCATACCTTTCCTTGGAAGTTTAAGACCAAAGGAGAGATAGAGTTCTATGAAATGTGTCAAAGATGCTTGACAGAAGACTCAAGAATGTTTCAGAATTATCATTTCATGGTCCAGGAAGACAAAATTTACCAGGAAATTTGCTGCAGTGAGACTTGGATAGAACAGGCAGGTTTGCTTTCCCCCAGCAGTAAAAGGACCATTTCATAAAAAGAAGAATGCTCACCTTATTCTTTTGGTTTCTAGAGTTCATCTCAAAAAACATATCCATCCAGAAGAACAAACTATGGCCAAGGATGTCAGAACAGAACAGCCTCTCCCAGTATACTTGCTCAGTGATGCAGTATCATTTTTAATCCTATCGGTACCAAACTGCTTGCAAGTTTGTAGTGGAGGCAATTAAGAATACAGCTAAAAGAAAATCAACATGCAATTGTTAATTTTATCTTTGAATGATTGATTTCAGTTTTGTTAGGCCATAACATAAAATGACAAAACAACATAACAGCAAAAAAGCATACTTTTTTGTCTTTGCTATACATTATTCTCAAGATTAATCCTCCATCCTATCTCAATACATTGCAGCCTTCATGCAACAATTTCTCTCTGCCAGCCATATCTTTTATCTTCTGTACAATAAGATTTCTGATCTGATCTGCAGGTAACTGAAGTTTCAGTCAACGCTAATGACTTTAGCTTTACGCAATGACTGGTTCACAGATTGTCATTAACACATGTCACTTGCTGAGTAGTCACAGTATACTTGTGGGACAATGTGGACTTATTACAGGTTCATCTATGAACTCCTGTGTCATTAAAAGGGAAGAAGAAAGTGGGAATTACTGCATTGGTAAGATATTCAGATGACTTCACTAGAGAACATATTTATTGAAGAAATATAGCAGGAACTTTGAGAAATTAGTCAATGCTGAGGAGACATTTCTACTTATAGGAAAATCAGTTAATATCTTTGGGCCACAGAATTATGTTTAAGGTGGAAATTAAGCACTTGTCTTGTTTATCTTGTAGATTACAGAATTTTTCCTGTTTCTGATGAGCCTATAAGTAATCAGTACCATTTTAGCTAGGCACAGCACTGTGTGTGTGTGTGTGTGTGTGTGTATGTGTGTGTGCATGTGTGTGGGGTTATTTTGTGAACATTGTGCTACTAAAAAGAGGTAAGGATAAAACATACGATACAGATGTGATTATTGGCTTCAGGTTTCAGAAATGTAGTAAAGACATTTTCTATAAAATGAAATTTAGTTAGTTGCAGATTGTATGTATGGGGGATGTGTATGTGTTATTTTATTTTGAATTTAATGACATGATGCAGCCAATGCTGAATTGTTCAATTTTTGTACACATGAATATTCTTACACTTTATTAAACAACACCTGGAGTTACTCTTCAGCATTGAGTTTCTGTGACATATGTAGTCAAAGGTGCTCAAACTACACATCATGCCTCTAGTAACACATATTAGAAGCTGACTTTCTTCTGCATATTTTAAATATAAACATTTGTCTATGTTGACATTGATAAAGTCATGTTCTCAATGACAGACAGTACCTAACCATAAAGGGAAAAGTTCATATAGCAAGACCAGTTATACCGATTTCCATTTTTGGATTCTAAGCTCTTACCAATCATAAAGTGCTATGGAAAAACAAACAAACAAACAAACAGCAAACCGGTGACTCATAGGATAATTTGTTTTTATTGCTTACTTTGCTTTTTTTGTGGTCGGTTTATCTGTGTAGTGATGATAGCATAAAATCGTGTTGCTTGTGCTTCAGTCTCCAATGGTCCTGGGATTACCAGGGTGTATGCCACCTTCTACCTAGGGTTTTATCATGTGTTTAAAAACTAGGCAAGGAAAGAAGAAATAAGATAATATCCAGGTTTTCTTTTTCATTTACAAGGAAGAAGAGACATTATATAATCTCAAGTGATCCTAAGAACATATACCAAGTATTTCCCAATGCTGGATGGTTGCAAGGAATTAATTTTTATGAGAAAATGATTACAGTCTTGACCTCTGTAAAAACGGTCCTAGAGAACAACGATTAATAAATAAAAGTGAAATTGCATCCAAAAACGCTTCTGTTGCCAACTATGGCTAAGTGGCTCTGGAAGGAATGGCAGGAAAATTACGTGACCTTTCAAAGAAAAGAAAGCCTACAGTGGAGTTGGGAGACAGTAAAAAAAAAAATACAGAAAAATAAGATTTACTTCTTAGATTTACTTTGAAGTGCACAATAGTAATGAAAAAAGAAGAATGAAGGCGGGGCCCACAGGAAGTGAAGCTAATTGGCTCATTGGGGATTAGACTCAAGTCCTTGAAGAAGGAATTTAGAAATGGCAGGGATACAACAAAGTGGTGATATTAATAGTAGAGACAAGGGGAACACTGGGAGGAAAGTTTCAGGTTCAGGATTTTCTAATGTGAATGGGATGTAACCAGACAATATGAATCTCTCAGCAGTAGAGACTCCTGCTCTTGAAACCTAAGGACAGTGAAAAGAAGAATGTTTATATGCCTGAGATTTTAGAGAAATATGAAATTTATTATATAGTAATTCTTCAAAGGTGCAACAATTGTTCTAGAATATTCTCTTTACTCTCTTTAAATAAAATGTGAATGTAATTTAGGTAACACAAAACAAGGGGAAAAAAGTGATAATTTTAGTGTGAATTCTAAATGGTCTTAAAAATAAAAACTTTGAGTTAGATACAGGGGTAAATGTCAGAGAAGGTCAGAGAAGCAGGGAAACCAGCCACTAGATCTTACCTCTATTGAATCCTTAGATCAAATGGGCGATCCTGTCTGTACAACCTCAGGCTGAGTGCTGTCTCTATGAAAAATACTGAATAAGGTAAACTCTGTTTCCTCCCACATTATATTCCTCTGTCCACCCGTTCATATCTTTTCCTGTCTCCACCTCCCTAATATGGGGATTGAAGGTGTGGGACTCCAAAAAATGGGATTAAAGGTGTCAATTGCCAGCTCCTGGCTCTGTTCTGTTTGAGATTTGATCAATCTAATGTAGCCCAGGGTGGCATTGAACTCACAGAGATCCATTTACCTGTCTCTCAAGTGCTGAGATTAAAGGTATGAACTACCAGTGCCTGGCCTCTATGACTAACTAGTAGCTCGCTCCACACTCTGATCCTTGGGCACTCTTTATTTGTTATAGTACAAACACAATATCACCACAAACAACTTACAACAAATTGCTATATTTCAACTTGTGAATGCTGAATAATGGAAGTGATTGGGTACTGTGGTCCGATGCATGAAAGGACAAGCAGACATGCTTCATTCACAACTATAAGCATGACTGTATGTGTGTGTTTGTGTGGGGGAGGGGTTGTAAAAGTATCCCAGAGTATAATTAATGCTGCTTAATCATAAATACCATTAAATTCTTGGTCAAACACATATGAAAAGAGAACTTTGTTTCACTAGTTTCTGTATGATAACAGTAGGAATTCTTTTTTTTTTTTAAATCCCAACCAGGAAGAAAGAAAAGTATGTATAATACGGCATCCTTTCAAATACAACTTCAACTCATTGCATCAGAAAAATACCCATTTAATATCTCAAAGACATAACTTACCTCTGTGATGGTTTGAGCAGCATGTAATATGAAGATATTAACTCTGATTGTTTAAAGTAAAAATGAAATCTGTATGGGGTTCAGTCTATTTGAGTAACAAGAACTATAAGACAAAACCTAGCTAGTTATTTTATTCAGGAATTACCTTAAAATGTAAGTGGCTCTCTCTTCTTTACCTGGCAATGGGCTAGAAACTGGATAAATTTTAGTGAAGAGAAATCGACAGGGAGAAATAGCGATTTGACAATAGAGGCGTCTAAGGCCATGTTTCATCTAGCATTTATCAGTCCAGATGAGGTTTGGGGGAATTATTGAGTCCCTGAGGAACAGCAGGCATACTAGGCAGCCAAGCCAAAATGCAGCGAGGGAAATATGAGTGCAAAGGTCAAAGTCTTAAGAGGTGTAAATGCTTCAGATACCCCAGAAGAGAAGGAGAAATGGATTAGGGCTATGTATAAATTTTCAGGGCAGTGTTTCATTTAGGTTAAATGAACAAGCTGGCTCCTCTTAGTGCCAATCCTTTCTTTCGCCTCCTAAGGAGGTACAGCACATAATATTCACCTGTGTTTGCTCTGATGTTTCGCAGAGAAATCTAGATGGAAACGAATGTTTCATTTTTCACAATGGTGCCTATAATAGGATGCTAGTGTTGCTAGTGATGGCAGTAAGCTGGGTACATCATTCTGTGTTAGAGGGCCTCTGTTTTAATGAGGTTACGTGACACATTTGGGCTCTAAGAATTCTTAGATTACTAGAAACAGAAGTTTACACTCTCAACCATTGACCTGGTTATGCATTTGCTTGTGTTACATGATTCAGAAATTTTTACAGAGCCTGCTTGACCTACGGCGGAAATACAAACTCCCTCAGTAAAAAGATAGACCCTGTTTGGTTTCCACAACCCAGGAGAATAAGAAGCAATGCCAGAGTAAATACATGGTAGTCAGAACACTAGAAAACATTTGAGACTCAAAAGAGAAATAATCTTTGCTATTTGGGGCTCGTAGAGATCATTGTGTAGAGACAAAGCTGATATTGCTCAATCCCCAGCTTTCAAAAAGACATGAAGCCATGTTTGGCAGGATACCAAAAATTTTCTAATGGAATAAGAACTACATTAACTTCAATTAATTTCTGTTATTAGCCACTGAGGCAACCTCTGTGAAAACTTTGGTTAATTTGAACAGTGCAATTAGCTGTTTCCTTTCTTCATGTAAATCATACATTGTCACATCATAAATTATCAATAATATTGTGTAGGATATGTAATAAGAAAAATTAATAATAATATTGTTTAAACCATGCAATATTCTGAGCAGTGGAAAGAAAAAAAAGACTAACAGTAGAAAAATAATTTAGTACTTGAATATCTAGATACGCATAGTTAGCCCACAGTTAGTAAATATCTACTGTATTCTGGTATGAGCTACTCATGAAAAGATATCTTTTGTAATATGCCCACAAGGCAGACACACACACACACACACACACACACACACACACATAGGTGAATATATATTTAATATAATATAACTTGCTACTATATATAATAAACAGCTTCACGTTTGAAGACTTACTGGGGTGGTTGTCCTAATTAATTAATTACAATCTACAAAAGCATTGTTAAGCTTTAATATTAAAGCTACAGCTGTCTAAGAGTAACTCTAGTGGAGGAAAATCATTCACAAGAATTTTGCAGGGGAGATGCGCCACGGCTTCGGTAGCGACCGGCTCTTCTTTGCTGCCTGAGCGGCGCCAGCACCTTCCTAGGGAGCTCACAGCAGCCTGCTGGCCCCTGCTCCACGGCAACCATGTGCGACCGGAAGGCGGTGATGAAAAATGCAGACATGTCGGAAGAGATGCAACAGGACTCGGTGGAGTGCGCTACTCAGGCGTTGGAGAAGTACAACATAGAAAAGGATACTGCGGCCCATATCAAGAAGGAATTTGACAAGAAGTACAACCCCACCTGGCACTGCATTGTGGGACAGAACTTCAGTAGTTATGTGACACATGAAACCAAACACTTCATCTACTTCTACTGGCCATTCTTCTGTTCAAATCTGGTTAAAAGCATGGACTGTGCCAAACATCCAGTGATCCATCCAAAAACAAGGACTGCATCCTAAATTCCAAATACCAGAGACTGACTCTTTAGCTTTGCTAAGGGAACACCTCGTTTGAATCTGTTGTGTTTTGTGCGGAGCATCATCCTCTGTACGAGTTTGTGGTTATAAAATAATTAGTAAAACAGCTTACATTTGTATTTATTTTCTATGCCATACTTCTGTACCCCCCTTTTTTTCCCTCCCTTAGGCCATTCCTTTAAAAATAAATATGTTTGAGATGAAAAAAAAAAAAAGAATTTTGCAGGGGAGAGAAGAACTGTAATAATAGCGATGAAAGTAACCAAAACAAAATTTAGTGCTTATCAAATGTAAGGAAGGTTCCTTAAAACTGATTAGTAAAAGGGTTGGAGAAATGGCTTATTGACTGAAAATGTGTACTGTTTTTTTGCAGAGAACTTGTGTTCAGCTCCCAGAACCTTTATCGATTGGCTAACAACCACCTGCCATCCAGCTTGAGAGTGATACAGCTCCAGAGGGATCAGATGCTTCTGCACTCTGAGGGCACGTATAATCATGTGCACACATCAGCACACACTCACACATGACTAAAAGTAATAACACATATCTATAAATTTTCTATTAATAAAATTCTCTGCCAAAGCGCTAGTTATTTGTGTCTTATTATTTCCATATGGAGATGGGAATAAAAAATATTTTGCTTCCTTATTTATTATGACAGATAAAGAGGAAGGAATCTAATTAGTGAAATACTGGTACCAAAGATTCCAGGGGATGATATACTATTTACAGACAATTGAAGCCATTGTAAAATGAGAATGTGCAGCGGAAGTTCAATTTTATTCCAATTGACAGATGAAGCCTACTTCACAAAGTAGGTTTTGTGATCTGAAAAATTATCAGCAGAAAATTCTGAGTATGCAAATAATGGTAATAAATCATTTGCATACTGAGAAACAATATATCAAATGTTGCCAGT
Source organism: Microtus ochrogaster (assembly GCF_000317375.1). Classification (NCBI taxonomy): domain Eukaryota; kingdom Metazoa; phylum Chordata; class Mammalia; order Rodentia; family Cricetidae; genus Microtus; species Microtus ochrogaster. The sequence goes on from NC_022029.1 coordinate 39,018,143, forward strand.
TTAAATATCTCATGAAAAAATTGAATTAAGATCAGCAGCAAGAAGCCATACTCAAATTCAAAACATAAAGTAAGATAAAAATCAGTCTAGCTGATGTTTCGTTTGTATTGGTATTTAAGGAGAAAGAAGAAAGAAGTGCCTTGGATGGGTAGTCAGAATGCAAAACTAATTATTTTCATCTTAACCTTCCAAACATGCAAGTTGGATAAGGATGGAAAGAAACATAGATAACCTGTAAGTACACTTACATTTATCTAATAATATGAATGAAAGTTTTGGTAGCATAAAAAGTTCTTGAATGTCCATCTTATTACCTGTAAGTTCTTGTTTCATATATGATAATTTTATACATACTTACTTCTCCTTTCTATTAGCAGATAAATGGCTGGCGTAATGTAAGTAAGAAGTTGCTTATTTTGTCCATGGTGACAAGTTAGTCTCCTACATGCTTAGGCAGAGTGTCATGTTAAATGGAGCCTGTAAGAGAGTGATTACTCCAGTGAAAACATACACACCAAACAAGTTCTGGATGGTCAACATTCTCTGGCAAGATCCCATCTCCAAGGTTTCAAAAACCCCAAATATTGTTGCCAGCTGGAAGCAAAGGAATAAGAACATTAACCTAAGTGATATTTTATAAACAATTATGACATTCCACCTCTCAGCTTGTAAAGATTCATGGACATCTCACAGTGCAAAATTTATTTAACATATGTACAAGAATCTTCAATGTATAAACAGTCCCAACACTTTTAAAAGACCAAAAGAATTTTTTATGATTCAACAAACTATTATTATATATGAGTCCTTGAAAAATCAAAAAGAAAGACTTCGAAGACACAGTGACACAAAATAAGCATTTCTGAGACAAGAGAACACTAGGGAAGGATCAGGGCAAATTGAGATTAAAATTCAGCAGTAAAAACATGAAATACTCTACTGAATTTCTAAGCCAGGGGTCTCGGGGTCTTATTTGAGCTCCAAAAAGTTTGAGTAGTCCTGCCCAATGAGCACTACCATCCCCACCCATTTTCTTTTCTTTTTAATTTTTGGACTAGATCCATTGTTGTCTTGGTCAGGATTGCATGTTACTGGCATCTTCAAAGCTCATTGCTCTCCATTAGAGTTTAGATATCATTATCATAGCTTTATACAATAGCATCTTATGGGTCCCCAGGGATCTTGATCTGACACACATTGTCTGGTCTTTAAGATTTTGGAATCTTAGTAGATATCTCCTTGATCTTGTTCCTCTTACATTCTACTATCAAACATGTTATCACATGAGAAATGACAAGACAGTCACCAGGTTGAGTGGTGTTCAGGTCCTGTTGGATAATGGGTGTAGCAGCCTCTAAGTTTCTTAGCTGCTGAGCCTATACAAATGACAGGGGCCACTGATCAAGCTAGATGACTATAGGTCTTGTTTATTCCCATAGAAAGCACTCCAATTAGTTGATGATTGCTGTCGATCTTGAGATAGACAGAGTCTGATAAGTTCCCAAGATGCCTTTATGACATGTTTTCTTTTGTCCCCGTGCAAAATGCTTGGATTCATTTAATGACACTAGTTGTCTAACATTTTTAAGTACCATCTTTTCTGACCAGACTGTGTTTTTAAATTCTTCTTCTCTTTGTTTTCTTTTCTCTTCAGTCACACTGTGAATCTGGCCCAAATAGCCATGCCACAGCCTAAATACTGCACTGCACACAAATTTTCTCCATCACAGTATAACCCAAATGACTTCAATTCCAATTCCCAAAGGATCTTTTTTCCTGTTTGATAACTTATGATAGACATATTTACTGTTATTTGGTTAGTAGTTTGGTCCTCTGAGCTCACATTAGAACACCCCAGTAATCTTTGTTTAGGACTTTTGTTCTAGGACTTTTCTAATCTACTTCCCTGACTTTGTTTATATTCCTCCTGACTGCAGTTTGCAGTAGACTAAGAACTACATGATCAGGTTTTGTGTGGTGGCTAGTTTTACATCAAGTTGTCACAAAATTCATTTTGGATGATGAAATCTCAGTTGAGAAAATGTTTCTGCCAGATTGGCTCCATGGGTAAGTTAATGATGCTGTTTATTGATTGATGACTCATATAGGAGAACCCAGTTCTTGATGGCAGTGACACCTTCAGGCTGGTGCAATAAGAATGAGCAAACTCGTGGGTCAGTAAGCAGCACTCCTCTATGGTCTCTGCATAGGTTCTGTCTCTGGGTTTCTGCCTTGCATTCCTACCCTTACTTTCCTGAATGATGGGCAGAGAGCTGTAAATTGGATAAACCCTCCTCCCAAGTTGCTTTTGGTCATGCTATTTTTATCACAGTAATCAAAACCCTACTCAGAACATTCAGTCATTGAAATGACCTCATACCCCTCTTACCTATTTCTGAATTACTTCCTTTTGTATGGCTTTAACCTGATAGAAAGAATAGAACATAACAAGGGGTCACTTACTTTGTTTCCTGTTTTCAGAGTGTAAAGTCTACATAGTTAAGCCACCATTGAGCAAGGAACAGACTGAAAAGGATATTCTCTAATTTCTGATAACTGGAAGCAACTTCCCTGTGTGTTTTTTCTGTCTCATATCTCCCCTTCCATATGATGGATTTTATTACTGATCACTTTACCAATACTGAATGATCTTTATGAGGTTCGAATAAAATCTACTTGTTCAAGGTGATTTATCTTTTTGATATATAGCTAAATTTTCTTTACTAGTATTTTGTTGAGAATTTTTACATACTTGTTTTCTTTTCTTATATTATTATTTTTTTGAAAATGATTTTTTTCATACAGTATAATCTGATTATGGTTCTTCTTCAAACCAACTCCTCCTACATTTTCCCCACCTCCTTTTGTCTATTCTCTCTTTTTAATCCCAAATGTTTTATAGGTTATGGTTTTGATTTTGTGTCTTTAAGGATTTTCTCTTTAGGTGAATGCATGTACGTATGTATGTGTGCGTTCATATTCTCAACAATTTTGTTTTTAAGCTGTTTTATTATATAGCTTTGTTATCATTCAATGTTCGCTTCATAAAATTCATTTAGCAGTTCTTTCATCTTCCTTTTCTGTGGAATGTCTTAAAAACATTAATGGTATTTCTTCTAAACTTTAAGGTGGAATTCAATTGTGAGTACTTCTGTGCCTGAGCTATTAGAACTTGAAATCTTTTTATTGCTGTTTCAATTGCACTGTCTGTTATTAGCCCTGTTTAAATGGATCAACTGTCTAGAAACTTATCAGTTTATTCCAAGTGGTACAACTTCCTAAAATATAAATTTTCAATGTATACCCTAATAATCTTTGGTATTTTGTTGGTATCTATTGTAATGTCTTACCTTTCATCTCAAATTGAATTAATTTAAGTATTTGTTAATATTTATTTTATTTTAGTAAGTGATTAGTTAGCTCTGATTTGACCACAATATCTATCCTATCTTCTATGTGCCGTGGTTCTGATGTTACAAAGCTGGTTAAATATTAAATGTCTCTACTATGCTGTTCATACTTTTCAGTCAGTGTTCAATTTAGGACCTGGTTAGTACTACACAGTAGTCAACTTCTCAGAATATTTTCATCTCAATTATGATCCAATACATATTTGTATAGCATAGAAGCTGTAGTTCAGATGAAACTTCGATTGCCAATGTACGTGTGAGTTTGTTTGAAGATGCTAGCAGTAGTAGAGCAAGAGATGGAGTACGGGGGAGATGGAGAGAGGGGAAGGGAGAATATAGATAGCAAAAGACCTCCCTCTTTGAAGAATAGCTCTACTAAACAATACATATTCCTCTGTTTATAAGAGTCTTTCACGATTCACAGTCATGCGTAATGTGTTGCCCCAGAGGCATTGACTAAAGATTGGAGGTTGAGGAGAATTTCCATATATCTCTGAGCACTGTGAGATCGCTGAGCTCCGCCAGAGTTCATAACACTGTTTCTCCAAGATCCTCTTTGTGTATGCAATCACAAGCTTCTGTGCTTTAAGCTGTCTTTCTCATTAGCAGATCTGCAGGTATATAAGCGTATTTGTAAACCCACAGTTGGTTTGGTAGTTCTTTGCAGTGGCTTTTCTGATTTATTTAGTAGCTTGTGTTTGGGTCATTAACTCTTTGTTCCTTATCTCTGTCGTGATATTTTTTAATTCAGGGAGTAGGGGTGATTTGCTTACTTTCCCTCCTTCCCTCAGAACTGGCGACTCCATAGTATGAAATATTTAAGTATTTTTCCATTAACTAAAAAGTGTTAGGTGGAAAAATATCAGTTTTGATTATTTACCCATAGTTCCAAATAGCTAAAAAAAATCTTTTGAAATCCCAATATCACAAGCTATGTGTGTATGTAGATGTTTAAAGACTTACAGGATGCTTTTTGCATTTGTTGCATTAGACCTTGAGTGTTTTTAAGAAAAAGTGCATTCTCCCAAAGGCTTCCATATATTTTGGCATATGTTTTGAAAATAATATGATTAAGTTACAACATTGGTAGTCTCTACCTACAGTTATGAATTTGAAAACATTTACCTTGTAATAAATATATTACATCATTATTAAAATAAGAAAAAAAGTGATTTTTAAAACTACTATGGTATTTCCATGCAGAGCATTGTACTTAATTTCTTAATAGAGTTAACTGAACAACCACAGTCCTATTGTAATGGTAATGATCATATAAAATATTTTCATTAAGAATGATCACAATCATATTTCATCCATATTTAAGGAATTCGGGTTTACATTAGAAATCTTATTTTGAAAATTTTTCCTATCCCCACCACTACCTCAGTGGAACTCTCTCTACAGCCCTTCAAACA
>NC_022029.1:39023262-39030353 GCF_000317375.1 Microtus ochrogaster
CTGTGCATCAGCTTTTTATTTCCTACCCCTTTCTTCTTTGTTTTGATAACTCACTAAGTCCTGTTAGTGTGTGGATGTGGGTCTATTCACCTGAGTGTGGGCAATTTACCATTGTACTCACCATCATAAAATCTGATTTCCCTCCTTTTTTTTTTTTAAATTTTGGTTTTTTGAGGCAGGATTTCCCTTGGTCTTCCTGGCCATTCTGAAACTCACTTTGTAGACCAAGCTGTCCTCAGACCTAGAGATCTATCTGCCTCTGTCTTTCAAGTGCTAAAATTAAAGGTGTACATCACAGCTTCATGGCAAGTTTTCCTCTTCTAATAACAACTGACTTCCAACAGCACCTCAATAAGCTGCTGAACTTAGAGAGTCTTTATGCAGTTTATACAGAAGCTCTTTCTAGATGTTTGATGTGAAAATGTTATCTCACTGTTTGTATTTTGTCACTTTCCTCCTGGTTTTAATATCATAAATACAGCAAACAATAAAATTGGGCAGGCAATCAGTCTTATTTATGATTTCTATCATCAAAATGGATTTTATGTGTTCATTGCTAATAGCTCCACTTCTAATTACAGATCATGGTTTCTTTACTCTAAAATGTTTATAGTTTCCCACCCCCCACTGTTATTGAGATCTGTGCTGTGCATAGAAATGACTTACGTATGGTGGCATTTGTTAAGAAAAGACAATCTTTTCTGTTTAATTACTCTTGTGTCTTCATTCATTACCAAAAAAAGGTAGGTTACAGGCTCTTTCTGCACTTCCTGCTCTCTCTCCAACCTACACCTCTTTCAGCAGTTCCCATGAATTAGTTCCCACAGTATCATAGTCGGTCTTAAAATCAGGTAATGTGGCTTTTCCTAATTGTCTTTCTTTATAAATGATCAGATGTACTCCAGTTCCTTTATCATAGCATACATATGTCAGCCTAGACAAGCACTTCAAAGTAAAACATAACTTACATCTTTATCTTAAGTAACAGACTACAGAGTAGAATTATTTTTTACTCTTACTTCTTTAATATACCACATATATTATTTTAATAATGTATATTTCATGTTTACAGAAATCTGTTTGTTGCTTATTAGCAAAAGATGTGTCAAGTTAAAGTGTATGTGTGTGTGTGTGTGTGTGTGTATGTGTGTGAGAGAAGAGGGTAGAGAGAGAGAAAGAGAGAGAGAGAGTTATCTACTATTTTTTTTATTATCTATTTATCTGAAACAGGCTGATTTTTCACAGACCAACAACTTGGAATCGTATGAATATATGTGTGCCACAGTAAGAGTTAAGTCCAAAGCTCAAAAGTCCAAAGCTTTCAGATTACATCCATTTCTGTAAAGCCCAAACTTCCATATTCCTTTTTTTCCTGTAGTTTTAAAATGTTGGATAATTGTTTAAGATAAATTATAAATTCACACAATTAATGAATATATAGAAAGCAGATTTCTCCCGTAGATATATACCAATGAATGTTTTCATCTGGCTGCCGTGGTTATGTCTCATGGATCATGTATTCCTTGCTCTCCTCCCACCTCACTAATGTCTGCCTTCATGTTTACTGATGTGTTCATATCTCATTTATCTTGTGAAGCAACAATCCTTTGAAAATGAGAAAATAATATGGGAAATGTTTAAAGTGGGTGAGCATGACTGTAGAAATTTGTGCCATTGATTAAATTTCTCTGTTGTAGAACTGGTTCTGAAATTGCCATCTACCACCAGAAGCACTTTTTGAAATAATAAATTTATTTATCTGCTAAGTCACTTTTGGTTGAGCATTCTATTATTTTCAGTCAAAAGCCTCTTAATAGATAAATCTCTGTAAATGTTCACCCAAGAGAAAAATAATTGCATTATTTTCTCTTCATTTCTCTTCTGGAGAAACCCTCAGTTTGTAACAGATTGCAGCATCTGCCTTTGGTATCTTGAAAAGCCCATAGCCTGAAATCAACACTCTCTAAACACTCGGCCTTCCTTTGTCAGAAAACTTTCCAACTGAACTCACCTGAAAGCTCCAATGGTAAGTTGTAAGTTACAGTGACTGAGCATGATGTAAACAGGCTTCATTTGAGTACTGTGTTCTGCTGGGTGTGTACTTTATTGATCAGCGTGTGACATTAACTACTCTGCAGCACATTTTTCTAGCTGATATAAAAAGTCCTGCTATGGAAATACTCTGAATTTTGAGAAATTAAAGACAGTATTGCCATACATACCTCAACATTTAATCATGTCGACCTCTGAAATGTCAGAATCTCTGACAAGATTGTGTCTTAGATCAGAAATCTCTATATCCATAGAATTCTGTTTATCAAACTTTTTTTTAGATAGAGTAAATACAAATCTTTTTGTTTGTTTTAATTTATTAGATTTTTTTCTTTCAACAGTTTCTTTTTTTATATTTATTTATTAAAGATTTCTGCCTCCTCCCAGCCATCGCCTCCCATTTCCCTCCCCCTCCCCCGATCAAGTTCCCCTCCCTCATCAGCCCAAAGAGCAATCAGGGTTCCCTGTCCTGTGGGAAGTCCAAGGACCACCCACCTCCTTCCAGGTCTAGTAAGGTGTGCATCCAAACTGCCTAAGCTCCCACAAAGCCAGTACGTGCAGTAGGATCAAAAACCCATTGCCATTGTTCTTGAGTTCTCAGTAGTCCTCATTGTCCGCTATGTTCAGCGAGTCCAGTTCTTTTTTTTTAAAAAAAATACCAATCCAAATTCTCACTCCCTTCCCTCCTCCCATTGCCTCCACACACTCTCCCACTCCACCCCCATCTAATCCTAAGAGAAGATAAGGCACATTTGTATTGTGGAAGGTCCAAGGCCTTCCCTACTATATCTAGGCTAAGCATGGTATACATTAAAAGAGAAAAGGATCCCAAAAAGCTAGTACATGCAGTAGAGATAAATCCTGGTGCTACTGCTAGTGGCCCCTCAGTCTGTCCCAGCCATACAACTGTCAACTATATTCAGAGGAACTAATTTAATCCTATGCTTGTTTTCCCCAGTCCAGCTGGATTTGGTGAGCTCCCATTAGCTCAGTAAACTGTTTCAGTGGATGAACCGATCATGGTTTTGACCTCTTAGCCCATATTCTCATGCCTTCCACTCTTCAAATGGATCTTGGGAGCTCAGTCCAGTGCTCTGATGTGGTTCTCTGCCTGTTTCCATCTGTTGTTGGAAGAAGGTACTATGGTGATATTTAAGATAACCATCAGTCTAACTATAGGGCAAGTCAAGATAGGACCTCCTCTCCTCTACTGCTTAGGGTCTTAGGTGGGTCATCTTTGTGGATTCCTGGGAATTTCTCTAGAGCCAGATTTCTGCTAATCCTATAATGGCTCCCTCAATCAAGATACCTCTTTCCTTGCTCTCATCTCTGTCCTTCCTCCATCTCGACTATCCCATTCCCTCAAGCTCTCCTCAACCCTCCCCTAATCCTCTCTTCTTCCCCTTCTACCCTTCCAATTCCCACCCTCCCCCAAGCTCCCAGTTTTGTAAGGCAATCTTGTCTGTTTCCAATTTCCAGGTGGGTCTATATATATTTTTCCTGGGGGTCAAACTAATTACTTAACTTCTCTAGGATCATGAACTATAGGCTCAATGCCGTTTGTTTATAACTTATGAGTGAGTACATACCATATTCATGTTTTGGATCTGGGTTACCTCACTCAAGATAGGATTTTCTAATTCCATCGATTTACATGCAAAATTCAAGATGTGATTGTTTTTTACCACCAAGTAGTACTCTAATATGTAAATTTGCCACATTTTCTTTACCCAGTCTTGGGTGAAGGGAATCTAGGTTGTTTCCTAGTTCTGACTATTACAAATAATTTTTCTATGAACATAGCTGGACAAATGCTTTTGTACTATAATTGAGTATCTTCTGGGAATATGCCCAAGAGTAATATTGCTGGATCCTGAGGTAGGTTGATTCCCAATTTTCTGAGAACCGCCATACTGATTTCCAAAGTGGTTGTATAACACTCAGCAATGGATGAATATTCTCTTTATTCCACATCCTCTCCAGCATAAGCTATCATTAGTGTTTTTTTATATTAACCATTCTGACAGGTGTAAGATAGTATCTTAGAGGTGTTTTGATTTGCAGTTCCCTGATAGCTAGGGATGTTGAACATGTCCTTAAGTATCTTTTGGCCACTTGGGAGTCTTCTGTTGAGAATTCTGTTTACTTCAGTACCCCATTTTTAGATTGGGTTATTTAGAATTTTAATGTCTAATTTCTTGGATTCTTTGTCATTCTTCTTAACATTCAAGTTTGTAAATCACAGAATCTTCATACTTTATTAAGTGTGCTTGTTCCTGTGTCATTGATGGACTGTGACAAGCCTAGCAATGCCTCTTGTTTCCAGTTAGTGCCATCTATTCATGCATATAGGTGTATGCAATTCTTTGGTGTTGTGATATAATGCTGTTATCTTCAAAGTTCATGCTCAAGAACCATGCCATTAGGTTCAAAGAAAAAGAAAACTTTAAAGGTCATCAAGTTTTAAGAATTATAATTTTAAATTTATGGGTTGGTCACCATTCATAGCTATACCGGAGTGTATGCAGACCACAGGCTGCTAGTAGAACATGTCTGGAAGGAAATATTTATCATTAGAATTGCATAGAAGAGAACAGTGTGAAGAAGCAGTGTAAACAACTCCTGGACAAACTAAGTCCATGTAGCTCTGCATTCAGTGCTAAGGTCTTCGGCAGCTACCAGAAAGGCTGAAGGGGATACTAATGGAAATAAAGTCAGCGAGAAGCGGGAGATCTGTCTGCAAGGTTGTCTGCTAATCCTGCTCCTCCAAAGCCAGGGCCCAAACCTAAAAAGGGTCCTGAAAATAAGGTAGAGAAGATACCCACATCAGACTGCAAAATTGTGTCTTCTTTTAAATCAGAAAGGCACAGAGATCTAACAAAGATAATGTGAAGAAGTAGATACGAGAAAATTATTCATAAAAAGATTAATAGAAATGGACAGAACTGGAGATAATTTCTGGGAGAGAGTTTTGGAAGTGAGACATCTGAGTGCCAATGTAAAGACATATGAGCATGTGAAAGGGTCTCAATGAATGCCTAAAATTTTAAACAAAACATCTCATAGTAAGTATGAATATAGACAATTATTATTTGCTAGTTTAGATTACATCATCTTAAGTAGCATCAAAGACACTGGCTCTACATCGTAACTGCATTATTTTTAAGACAGAGAGTCTTTTAAGAAATCGCCTAGACGTTATTGAGCAAGCATGATTTTTTTATTTTGTCGGAGGCACTTCTGTAATGCTAATATTATAAGAGAATAAATGTTGTCTTTTCAGTTGGCTTGAAACATGGAGAAAACAGCTAGCATCAAATATATTTGGTCTTTGAAGTATGACAAACAGTTACTAGATATAAAACATGGTACACAATGAGTAATTAAGTAATGGATGCTTATTAAAATTAAATGAGTGAATGGAAATATGTGACTGGCAAATTCTATGCTCGGATCAATGTTTAGGTAGTATTTATTACAGGAGGAAAGACTTGAAAGAAACATTGAACACCACAGGTGAATAACATCAGAGCTCGGGAGGAGGTGGCCTAAGACTCAAAGCGTTGTCTGTGGGTCTATACTGACATTTGCCCATGGGCATGCTTCTGGAAATTCCAATTCTGCAATTATTTAAGTGTGTACTCTGGTAACTCCCTACCTTTCAAAGATGTAAAGAGTTTGTAGTATTTTTCCAACAGAAATATTCTTAGATACAGACAGCCATATAGGGAATTTGTATAATTAACCTTAAGAAAGATATTTGTTCACCTGTGAAGTTATGCATTTGTGCATTCAAATGAATTTCAGTGAATGTTTATGCAAAAATATGCATAACTGACTCTGTAAGGCTTTTTATCTCAAAATGTTGCCATGGGATAAGAAGCGTGTGTATCACCTAGGTGCTTGTTAACAGTGCATATTAACAGGGGCCTGTCTCACACCACCTTACTCTTAATCTACATTTAACAGGATTCCTAGATACTTCATATATCTAAAGAGTAACAACAGTGACAACAAAGCTTGCGCAGAGCTTTCAAGGTCATCAAAGTCTACAAAGGAAAACAAAATATGTGTGCAAATATATCAAAGCCCACGTGAAAAATGCTAATATTCGAGGGACAGCCAGCTCATGCAGACTGGCATGGGGTTGAAATGAGAATGCAGTTAAAAAGTCCTAGTGAGTATTTTCCATTTAAAATTGGATATACTGTTTTATTTTATCTTATTATTTTGTCACCTTGAAAGGGACTTGATGATGACTACTTACAATTCTATTGAGAATTAGAAATATCGGTTTATAACAGGGCACCGCAGCAAAATCAGTAATCAAATAATGATGACCATTGTGTAAATGAAATACTCACTGTCTGCAACACTGTTACAGGTGAATGTTTATGGAATGATTTCTTTTTATTTTGTAGATAGAATTTCATTATGAGTTTAAGAATACATAAGGAAAGAGACACTCAACACCCTGATCCTAACTTTCAACTATGGTTTCTCTATGTTTCACACAAATACACATTATTTGGTATTCAAGGAGTTTATGTGCCACAACAGAACCAAACGTCAAACATGCAATTAGATTTGATTGTCACATTATCTTGATTATCAACTTAGACAGATCTCTATGCAAATTCAGTAAGAATGGCAAAAAAACGATTGTCTTGGTGTTGATTACTTTTATTGTTAATATTAACTTTAAAGCCACATTCTTTTCAAAATAAGCAAGCCGTCTTTTCCTGAGTGTTTAACTTACAATTAAGTTGAAATAGATTGTTCTTTCTATTGTTGAAAGCATGGTGAGACTTCACAAAAGACCTGAAATTCAAGCATATATTTACAAAGAAGGAAAAGTATTTCTCCTTAGAATTCATTCTATTTATCAACAAAAGAATTTTCTCAGTAAAGCATAGGCTTTTATATATTATGCACTGCTCAACAGAGAAGTTGTACCCAAGTAGAATCACTTGCTAAGCTCACAGTCAGCATTACTGATAATATGCTATGCTTATTCATTATATACTCTTTTTTTTTTT
>NC_022029.1:39030693-39031520 GCF_000317375.1 Microtus ochrogaster
TCCACTGTGGAGCTGATCATTATATACTCTTAAGAACCTCACTATCCACAGAAAGAATGGAGCAAAATAGAGATCTAACCTGAACTGCGGAGACAGACCTCTTCTAACCAGTAGTTATTTCATGTGATATTGGTTGAATTCTTTACCCAAACTGCTGTGTTCATTGCCCACTGCAGAACTGTGAGAAGAGAAAACAATAGGTCTCACCTAGAGGAGCACAAAAAGTGATATTTACTGCTCCAAATTCTTTCTGCCTCTCCCAATGCCCCATTTAACTAAAATGAAAGACTCAGGGGGAACAGTAGATGGTTGCAATGAGACCGAACAGAGGTATACAAACAAGGTCCTAGGGCTTCCTCGCCAAACCCTAAATCCTGCACTGGTTCATGACTCACGCCTTATCAGCAGGCTCAGGCTCTGCGTTTTATTGATTATTCCTGTTTCCTCTGCCTTTTGCTTCTCTGCCTCTGGGGAATTACTTATAAGAAGAGATGCTCCTGGATGCTCAGTAGAGTACAGTTTTTGCTGCAGGCAGGTGTTGATGAGCTATGTGAAGCTTTTAGGTTTTGGAATTTGATAAATGTCATAAAGTAGGGAATTCCGGAACACAATCAGATGGCTATCAGTGGATTTTAGTATTAGTGGGTAATTTATCTGCTGGTATCTTACCTGGTGGTTTATAACCAGTTTGGCAGATATGAAATGAAAATATTATATAAATATAGCCTCAATGAATCACACGTCTTTTTATCTATAAATTCACATTCTCACTAAATTGGCATGGAAGTATTAAAGTTACACCTTTTCTTCTTATTAATGAGCTACTT
>NC_022029.1:39031760-39038594 GCF_000317375.1 Microtus ochrogaster
GGACTAGAGTTACACAAGGATGTCAACCACCACGTGGGTGCTGGAAATCAAACCCTGTTCCTCTGGAAAAGCAGTCATTTCATTTAACTGCTGCAAATCTCCCCTTTGAACAATATTTTAATCATATACCTTTCATCTTTCACTTTGTCTCCTGGAAACATTTCTCAGTTTTAAATACTCTTTCTTAAAATTTCTAAAGGGTTGTGTCCATCGTTTTTGTTAATTTTTGCTCTAAAGTTTGAAATAGGGTCTCTTTTAGAACTCACTGTCTCTATTTGACTGGCTCATCAGTGAGGTCCGGAGGCCCACGTGCTGACATGTGAAACTTTTCTATAAGTCCTAGGAGTCCTAACTCAGGTCCTCATGCTTTCAAGGAAAGCCACCTGTGCCATCTCCCAAACCCCTGATTTAGCTGTCTTAAAGAAGTTAATAGGAAATGGCCAAGGAATTCACTGATTTAAATGCTGGATGAGATAAAATGTCTTAATAATACTAACAGCTAGTACAGAACCACATGTATGATTCTTAGCATGATGCTCTGAGGTCATATTTCATAAAATGTAGTTGGTTCTGTGGGAAGTTTAAATTTATTCTAAATAGACACACTATTTCAATATGATACATTACCTACCTGGACTTAAGAGGTTATCCAAAATTGAACTCACATGAGGTAAATTGGAAAGAAATTAGTTCTATTGCAGAGCATAGAGCCATATTAGTTACAAATGCACTAAGGTGAAATATGATGGAATTTTTCCTAACGCTAAAAGTGATAAATAAGTAGATTGAACTATCTACCCTTATCGCCCAAGCTAGCCTGTCTTAATTTCTTAAGTATTTAATAATATTTGCTTGCACATGCTTGTAACTTCAGGGTTTGATGAAGTCATTGAAAATTCTTATACAATAAATTTTTCATAAATTCGCATATATTAATACAGGGATTAAACATAGCCTTCAAATAGTCATTTTACCTTGAGACCACCTGTAAAATCTGTAATTAGGGTAGTATAGTTTTACAAGAACAGTAGTAAGAGAAACTAATAGAACTACAGTGTAAGGCTAAAAACTTGAATCATGTCTGATTAAAAGGTATATAATTATAAATGTGTAATTATGTCTTAACCTGAATGTGCATTTGAAAGACTGACAGATAATATAATTTTGCTTTGCATATATATTTAAACATTTGTGAATTCTCATTTTGTCATTTCTCTATCATCTCTCTATCTATATCTATATCTACATATCTATCATCAATATTTATCTGTCAACCATCTATCTGTCTTCTATCATCTATCATTTATCTTTCTGTCATATATGTCTGTCTATATTTCTGTGTCTTGGTTTGATTTACCATGGTTGTGATTAAAAAATATAATTGAGAAAGATACCTTAGGGAAGAATATTTTTATTTCAGACTACAATTTCAGGTTACTATCCTTTAATATGGGGAAGTAATGACAGTGCCAACTTCAAACATAGCCTAGAGATGCCTGTCCTCCTTAGCCTTATTCCCCAGGGAAAGGTGAGTGTGCTATTGGTCCTCCTTCTGCAGAACCACAACACAGGACAATCAGATCCAGCCCCATGAAGCAGGACAATCAGATGCGATAGAAAGTCAAGTCAAAGCAGGAACTCAGTTTATTACTGGGAGCATCAGCTTATATAGGTTAAGTGATATCATGTAAGCAAGGGTACCTCCAGCCAATGAGAGACAGCCAAGCCCTCCCTCAGGCTGGAGGGGCATCTACCTAGTTTTTGCTGTCTCATGCCCACTCGGTAATTTTGAGACTATCCTTCAAACTCAAGCCAGGCTTTTCTCTGTCCTACAGGCCTCAAGGTACAGGCCCTGAAATAATTTTGGCCCAACATAGAGACAAAAATCATTGAGTAAAGTATGCATTATTGAGCTCTTCTCACTTTCTTTTATTTTGTATAGTCTGGGACTAAAATTCAGAGGAGAATATCACCCAAAGTTTGGCTTTACATAATCAAGAAATCTCTCATAGACATGCCCCAGAACATCCTCATCTAGACAATTCTTCAGTGAGACTCCCTAAACACTATCATATTATCTATCTATCTATCTATCTATCTATCTATCTATCTATCTATCTATCTATCATCTATTTTATTAAGGGTACGGTTGAATTTATGACCTAATTTCTGCTAGGCAAGCACTCTGCCAGTATGTTACATCCATAGACCTTATGTAGGAAATAAATTAAATCAGTTTTCTTTTATTTTAAATTTTAAGATAGAATCTCACCAAATTACCCAGGCTAGCCTTGAACCCACTGTAGTAAAGGAAGACCTTAAAATCAGGATCCTTCTCAGAGGATTTTGCACCACTATTCCTAGCCTTGAATTTGATTTTCATTTTATTTTCAATGTCATGAAAACATGTCTAATAATTTTCAACTGCTTTAAAAGGTGTAGGCCTTGTGTTAAGGTCTAGAGTATGATCTTTTTTAAAATTACTTGCAATACACTTGAGTAAACAATGTCTAATTTAGAGTCTGTTCCTTTAGACTTACATTACGGTCACTCAAGTTTTATTAGAGGTGCTGTTTTAACATGTATCTTTTACTGTCATTTTATAACCCATTACTAGACCTTTCAATCTACTTGATATTGACCATGTATCTTTCCTACTTATCTTATCTGGTAGTTTCTCCATTTGATTTCTGTTTGTTTTGTCATGGTTTGAATTTTCTAATTATTAAATGTGTCAAGAAATGTACAAAGTTAAGAACTTTCTTCAATAATGTGTGTTCATTGGTATAAATCTCCCTCTCTATTCACTGCTTTTACCACTTGCTAAAGCTCGTTGTGTGTTTTGCTTTATTTCCACTCAATTTGTTTCATTGTTATCAAAGAAGACATTTTGTATGATCTCACTCTTAAAACATAAACAGAACATGTTTTTTCAGATTAGCATAATGTCTGCCGTTAAGATTTTCCCATGTGCATTTCATATTTTGAGTTAATCTGATATTGGTAGAAGGATATTATTCAGGTATTTGGTGTAAAATGATTTTCAGGTACTCTTGTTTCTTTATTGATCTTCTGTCTGCTTCTATCACAAGCCAGCGATAGCAGTACTCAGCTGTAATTGTAGATGTACACATTTCACCTTGTTTCATTTGACTTCACCTTGTATATTTTATAGTTGTGCTTTAAGTGTTTACATTTGTTAAAGATCTTTGGTGAACTAGGCGTTGTGTTAGCATGTAGCATTCTTTTTACTGTTTTACAATAATTTTTGACATACAGTTATTTTTTCTGATATTAATATAAAAGCATAATTATTTTTAATTGCTACTTGTAATTTTCTGGCACTATTTGCATTTATACTTCTGTCTAAGTGAGTCTCTTATAAACAGCACATAGATTATCAAATTCATTCCTCTTGTACTTACCTTTTAAGTAGAGAATTGAACACACTACATTAGAAGTTGCCAACTGCAGATAACTGTTGTTTCTTTTGACTTTCCATGCTTTGTTTGTTTCATGTTTCCTTTTGTTCCTTCTTTCCCCTTTCTTTAAAACGTGGTGCTTAATTGGTCTTTTAGTCATACATGACTCTGTTTGCCTTCTCACTTCATTTTGTGTATTTTTTTGCAATTTTGATTATATATTTAAAACAATCTCTTCTCATTTTACACACCATCCCTGGTTCCCTCTCCCTCCCCTGCTCCCACTCCTCTACCTTCCATGAATCCCACCCTCCATCCACTCCTCAGAGGTGATGCTTCCCATGGGAAATGGCAAGTCACTTTGAGGCAGGACCAAAGCCCTCCCTCTATAGCTAGGCTGAGCAAGGAATTCCTTCATAGGGAAAGAGTTCCAGAAGGCCAGGTAAAGCACTCAGAATAAATACTGGAGCCACTCCCAGTGGCCCCACAAACTGACCAAGCCACACAAGTGTAGCCCACATTCAGAAGTCTAGTATGGGCCTATGCAGTTCCCCCACTGTCAGTACAGAGTCACAGAACTTCCACTAGCTCAAATCTACTGTCTCTGTGGGTATCCCCACCATGGTCTTGATCTCTTTGCTCATGTTATTGCTTGTCTCTATTCGACTGGACTCTGGGAGCTCAGCCTATTGCTAGCTGTGGATCTCTGTATCTACTTCCACCATTTGCTAGATGCAGTTTCTATAATGACAATTAAGGAAGTCATCTATCTGAATACAGGGGAAGGCCAGCTGAGGATCTCTCTCCACTATTGCTTACTGCTGAGGTTGTTCTTGTGAACTCCTGGAAATTTTTCTGGTGTCAGGTTTCTTGTTAGCCCCATAATGGCCCCCTCAATCAAGGTATCTCTTTCCTTGCTCTCCCCAATCTCGGCAATCCAGTTCTCTCATGTTTTCCTCCCCTTTTTCTTCTCTCCTCTCCCTCTCCTTCAGGCCTCCTTTTCCCCTCCCCTTTCCCAATTTTATCAGGAGATCTTGTCTATTTATCTTTCCCACAGGGATCCATGTATGTCTCTCTCAGTGTTCACTTTGTTACATAGCTACTCTAGCTTCATGGAATATAGGATGGTTATTCTTTGCTTTACATCTAATATCAAATTATGAGTGAGTACATACTGTGTTTGTCTTTCTGTGTCTGGTTTAGCTCACTCAGAATAGTTTTTTTTTCTAGTTCCATCCTGCAAATTTCAAGATGTCATTAATTTTTTACCTCAGACTAGTACTCCATTGTGTAAATGTAACACATTTTCTTTATGCATTCTTTGTTTGAGGGGGCATCTAGGTTGTTTCCAGGTTCTGACTATTAAAAATAATGCAGCTATGATTACATTGAGCAAATGTCCTTGTGGTATGGCTCTGCATCCTTTGAGTATATGCCCAAGAGTGACATTGCTGGTTTTTGAGGTAGACTGATTTGCAAATATTCTGAGAAACCGCCATAATGATTTCCAAAGCAGCTGTACAAGTTTGTATTCCCACCAGCAATGGAGGAGTGTTCCCCTTACCCCACATCCTCTCCAGCATAAGCTATATTTAGTGTTTTGATCTTAACCATTCTGACAGGTGTAAGATGGTATCTCAAAGTCATTTTGATTCACATTTCCCTGATAGCTAAGGGTTTTGATCAGTCCCTTAAGAAGGGACTTTCATTTCTGGTCAAGTCTACTTGGGGTTCTGTAAGCTTCTTGTTCCTTCATAGTCATAACCTTCTTTAAGTTGGGAAAGATTTCTTCTATGTTTTTAAAAAATATTATTATGCCTTTGAGCTGTAGTTCGTGTTCTTCTTCTATGCCTATTATCCTTAAGTTTGGTTTTCTTCATGGTTTACCAGATTTCCTGAATGTTTTGTATTAAGAATTTGTTGGATTTATCATTTCTTTGACCAATGACTCTATTTTCTCTATTATATTTTCAACTCACAAGATTATCCTTCCATCTCTTGCATTCTGTTGTTTATGCTTGCAATTGTAGTTCTTGATTATTTTCCTTTTTTTTTTACTTCCAGAATTCTCTCGGTTTGCATTTTGTATATTGCCTCTATTTCAATGTTCAAGTCTTACACTATTTGTACTGTTTGCTTTTTTTCTTGGTTTTCTTGACTTCAAGAGACTTATTGATTTCTTCCAATTTTTCTTTGCCTTTTCCTTCTTTTCTTTAAGGGAATTTTTTTTTTCATTTCTTCTTGAAGAGTCTCTGTCACCTTCATAAAGATATATTTAAGGTCCTTTACTTCTTCTTCTGGGTTGGGGTGTTCAGGTCTTCTTATAGGATCACTAGGTTCTGCTGTTGCTGTATTGCTTTTTAGGTTGTTGAATACATTCTTATATTGGCTACTACCCATCTCTACTAATTGGGGGAGGCAGTGTCTGCCTGTTGGTCCAATTCTTACAGTTGGTGTTTGTGTCTCAGGAATTTTCTCTTGGATAGACAGTTGGCAGTTGCTGTCTGTCTCAGGGAACTGCTCTTTTTCTGCTCTCTGTGTCTCCGGGAGCTGCCTAGGTTCTAAGGGTCTGGTGGGTTTGGGGGCAGATTTGGAATTGTAGGTTGTGGTATTCAATGAGGTGGTATTGGAGCAGCCTACCTGGAGGAGACCCCTCTGCTGGCAATGTACCTGAGGCCAGTGGGGGAGGGTCCCAGTGTTTTGCTCCACCCCACCCCTCCCACACTGTCCTGGCTTAAAATCTAGAGACTAGGTTGTCCAGCTGAAGGGCTGCTCACTCACTTCTTGGTATGTTCTGTGCAGTGCCAGTCTGAGACCCAGAGAGCCGCTTAGTTTGTAGCGGATGGATGTTTTTGTTGGCAGAATGGTACTTGCCTGCATGAATGTTGTCTGCTAGTTGGTTATTGCAGCTGAGCCTGGGGGGGGCAGGATTTTGCCCCAGGATTGTTGAAGGGAGCTGTGGGTTGCATTCCTGCCACCATGCTCCCAGCTGCCTGGCTAGCTTATGCCCCAAAATAACAACATACAAATTGTATTCTTTTAAACACTGCTTGGCCCATTAGTTCTATCCTCTTAATGGCTAATTCTCACAATCTTGCTTAACCCATATTTAGTAATCTGTGTAGCACCAGTCTTACAGGGAAAGATTCAGCATGTCTGACCTGGAGGCTGGCTGCATTGCATCTGCCCTGGAGAGGAGTATGCGTCTGCCTCACTTCCTCTTCCTCCCGGCATTCTGTTCTGTTTACTCCACCTACCTAATTTTCTGTCCTATCAGGGCCAAGACAGTTTCTTTATTTAACCAATGACCTTCCTCCATCACAGGGCTTAGGGTCTAGAAACTGGGCTGTCTAGCTTAGGGGCTGGTTACTCACTTCTTGGTCAGCTCTGCAGTCCCAATCAGAGTCCCAGA